>NC_061089.1:29414398-29436898 GCF_015104395.2 Macrobrachium nipponense
TTTAGCTCTCCGAAGTTGCTCAGAGGAGGTGGAAATGTCAATACAGCTAAAGTTGAAAAAGTATTTTTTTTTTCTTTTTACTGAGAGAGAGAAAGCTTTTGGCCTTAGAATTCATTCTGTTGTTAATCATAGTTTCACGTTGTAATGAATATCTGTTAATAGATGAAGCTGAAAGAAAATTTAAAGCAGAATATTGTTCTAAAGTCTGAATGAGTCTAAACCATGAATAAAATACTTGAATTCGTAATCTCTCCGGAAAGATTAACAGCCGTTTCCATCTCTATCTTCATTACCCAAAATACTTTCAGCTCGTTGAATTAGTTAACTCTGCATGTGGATGGCCTAATAAAACATGATACTTTCCTGGCTGGTATCCGTGATTTTGACTTACAAATCTCACTGAGAGAGAGAGAGAGAGAGAGAGAGAGAGAGAGAGAGAGAGAGAGAGAGAGAGAGGGAGTTGCTGCGTGGTATCTTGTAACCTCAGGCGTCCGCTCCTATTTTTATTTAAGTAATACGTTAATGAGCGAGCTCCCGATGGATTTGGGATAATGGAACATGGATTAATTATTAGACCTGGAGTGTTCTGCAGCATTCTTGATGTTTTCGTCGTACAGAAGTTTTATTTTATCGTTGAAATCTGTTTGCTTGTTTGTATGGTGATTTTACGTTGCATGGAACCAGTGGTTATTCAGCAACGGGACCAACGGCTTTACGTGATTTCCGAACCACGTCGAGAGTGCACTTCTATCACCAGAAATACACATTTCTAACTCCTCAATGGAATGCCCGAGTTAAAATCTGTTGTTGGTGACACCTCTGAGGTATATTATATTCGCGTTATAAATAGCCTTCGTTGGGTATAGCAGTTGCATTAGATGTTGACGGATCGTATCGAATTCTTTTTCTAAGTACCTACCCATTTGAATATATCTTAAGCCCTCTGAGACATAGGTTGCAGCCAACCATGATCGTTACGGAGACATCGTGGTACCTTAGGAAATGAATATAAATAACAGCGAAAGCGGGTTTCCTATGTACTGTGAAGGCATTTCAGTTCCGTCCTCTTACGATGAATACATCTACGAACGGCGTCCTTTTCCCATTCTGTGGGGTGTAATAGACGACAAAATTTCCGTTTCAAAATTTTCCTTGTACAGGTTTGCCTAGAGGGCGGGACAGGGGGACTGGCCGTGCTACAGCCAACTTTTGTTTTGTAAATAAGACCATTAAAGGAAATTACGTTGTTGTATCATGTTTATATACATATATATATTATAGTATATATATATATATATATATATATATATATATATATATATATATATATATATATATACACATCGTCAACTGAACGTGTGTAATATTTATCATAATACAGAAAATAGTTTAAATGTCTGCAAAGAACAGGTCACTGCGCTACCACAGTGTCTAAAAGGCCAAAATTTTTATCAGTGCCCAGGCTATGAACCTCCACTAAAAAAAAAACACACTTGAATGTGAATTCAAGGCAAAACCAAATAATCTGCCAAGAGCAATAACCATCACCACAATGCCATAAAAGGGTAAAAGGTAGCCTACGCATTGTGAATTATGGTACATTAGAGTATGCAGCAGGTATTTTATTATTGATATCAAATAATTATTGGATTGTTTCTTAATATTATCCAAGGTTTCATCAGCATTGTGTTCATTATCATCTTCACCAACGTGGCTTGATACTGCCCTATTCTTCACACCTCACTGTCACCTCTTCGCGAAAAAAATCTCCCGGAAGAATATTGGACAAGAAGGTGAACACCTCAGCTAAACACAAATGGACTTAAATTTCTGATTTGCTCAGAAATAAAGGAAAAAATATGATTCCTCAGTTCTCTTAAGGGAACCTTGAGTATTGCTTTTCTTCAATAATAATAAAGTGGATTTAGGGTATTTGATCAGTCTTTATTACAATGAAGGGTAGCTGCAAAACTGATACCATGCAGCTTAGTTTCTCTTCCTAATTTCAGCAAATTTAATCCCACCGCTAATCTGACAAAGAGAAACATTGGTAAAGAGCATTTAAGAATTCTATGTTTATCATTTAGTCTCCTTCATGTGCAAAACAATGGTCCTTCTCTCTCACTCTTTATCTCTGCTTGTGTGTGTGTGTGTGTGTGTGTGGGTTTCAAAAGTATTGTCAACAGATGCTTCAGCGTGACAACTGTCACGGTGCCATAGTAGATTCACATCAACCGTGCATTTGATGTCTAGGCCAGTCCTTTACGTCGCTCCTGATTGGCTGTTAATAAGCCAGTCACAGGGCTGAAAGTGGAAACTCTCAGTTTCCTTCGAGAATTCACATAGACAGGATGTATGTCCCACTTCTCCTGAGGGATACTTTTGAAATATGTATCCCTCACGAGAGGTGGAACATAGATCCTACCCATGTGAACTCTCGAGAGAAACTGAGTTTCCAGCCCTGTGACTGGCTTATCAATAGCCAATCAGGAGCGTCGTAAGGGACTGGCCTAGACATCAAATGTGAATCTACTATAGTGCAAGTGAGCTTCTTGCACGATGTCACTTCCTAGAAGTTTCGGAAACCAGTCAGCGCACATTCCAGCCTTGATTCGCCTCTTCCTGAGTCAACACCAGCGGTGGAACAATGCCTCTAGAGACGCCTTTGAAGATCTGGAAGCTGGCTGCGCTTCAACACATATTTTAATCATCAGTCTACTACTTCTGGAAGTTTATTAGGAATCTCAGTAACAGAGGAGAGGGTACTAAGCTTAATTAAGTTTTTCTTTTATTCAGTGAGATCAAATACTCATTACCGAGAAACCGTGCACGCAGTTAATGAAAAAATGAAATATAAACGCCAAGGAAAAACTTTGAAGGCACGATTGTTTTTTTTTTTTTTTTTTAATGAACGATGAGTCTTCATGAAGTCATTTATTCCTGAAACGGCGTGTTCAAGCTTTTCCATCGCTGGCTTTTCAAAATCACCGGTTCGAAACTGGTCATTGCTAAGCAGCTCTTGGCTCGTCACAGATCCACTGACGCACATAACGATATCGAAAATTATAATTGAAGTTATATACCCGCTTCGTTTATCTAAATATAGAAAATACGACATGTAAAACCAAACACTTGAGCTCCACTCGGTAAAATGCGGTGGTTTGATATTCACTAAATGGAATCCCACACATATTGTTTACACTATGCACAATGCATTTGATCATTTTACAGATAACTTGGCCTTTTGAGGATTCTTCATTCCGGACCTTTGGGGACACGTTATTAGCGATCTCTGATCCGATAACGCTGAAATATGTCTGAATCAACCAAAATACTTCGTAATAACATCACTATCTTCTCTGAATAACTAAAAAAAGGTAAAATCTGAATTGCTTGCCACAGGTGTTGAAAACAATGGTCAGTTAAAAATAAAGTCTAAGGTACATGAACTAGGGGAGCAGTACATTGAACCAGACTTAACTATCTCTCATCCACTGCACAGTAAAGAATTTGACACTAAAACTCGCACATTCGTCGCGAGAATAATTTTGATTGTTTGGTTTATGTGTCATTTCTTGATGACCTAGTCTTATTCTGCGTTTTTTAATAATAGATTTTATACTTGCCATACAACCCTTCCTCTCTCTCTCTCTCTCTCTCTCTCTCTCTCTCTCTCTCTCTCTCTCTCTGTCTACTATATATAATTCTATGTGCATTTGATTCATGTCAAAATGTGGTAGAATATAACAACGAATCAAGTGTACTTTTTGTCGAAGGGGAGAAATATCTGTCTAATTCGCTCCTGTCCTCACCCTTCGCTACAATTCGGAATGCTCTCCTCAGTATCCATTTTAGTATTATTATTCGTTTCCCTCGCACCCCAATGCTCATTCTTTTTCTCATTTTCTTTCCCCACAAATATTGGGAGATTTAGACGGGGTTTTTTTCTCCTCATTCGTATAAAAAGTTACAAATTCGCGTACAACTTTCCCTCGAAAACGCAACCCGACTTATGTTTTAGTTTCCTTTAAAAGAAAACTATTGCGATATCGATTTGTCTGTCCGTCCGCACCTTTTCTCTCCGCCTACACATCTTAAAAACTACTGAGGCTACAGGGCTGCAAATTCGTATGTAGATTATCCACCCTCCAATCATCAAATATAACAAATTTCAGCCCTCTAGCCTCAATAGTTTTTTTTTTTTTTTTAAGTTTAAAATGAGGGATAATCGCGCGTCTGGCACCGCTATCTGTACCAACAACACAGGCTGTCCAGAAAACTAGATTGCACCGAAGAAACTTCAATCATTTTTCACTTGTTTGTTTTCATCTACAATATTGTACACAGTTGGGCATCAGACACATCTAAAAATATTCATTTTTGCTCTGGAGATTTCCACAAAATGATCGTCGAGCCTTCATGGGAAGCCGAATACGAAAGGATCACATTCCAGTTTCATGTCGCATGAAACTGGAAACTGGTTGAAGCAACCGTCGACTTATCAAAATAGCTTCACCGTTATTTCATTATCAGATAAGAAGTCATAATACCGTTCACATCTTAACACCGTATATTATGCTTCGATAAAAAATTCTATAAAAAAAAATGGAGAAACTAATCATAATGACCAATAGGGGACGAAACAATTAGCAATAAAATCGGGAAAATTCCCCGGAACGATCCATTATACAGCTCACAGTCTCCTCCAATTCGAGGACGGTTAATCCCTCAAGATGTTACCTAGTTTTCGAGATTTTCAATCCTGAAAAGTAAAATAATAAGAAAAGATCCGAAACTACCCACTTCGCCAAAATAAAAACCCTCTGCGAAGGAGTTTTAATTTCCACAGGAGATGATCTGGAATCAATTCGAAATTAATAGAATGTAGCAAACATGGTGCTGACGTAGACAAAGGAAAGGGGCTTTGCGTAAATCCTCAAGAGATGCGGAGTATCAGACCTTTCCATTATACGATATTCCACTTATGTTTTGAAACAAACCATTAACTGCGAACGCACAGATGGCAAATGTTAGTTGTATTTCGATTTTCTTTCACCAGAAACTGGATTTTACCTCTCACTGATTGACTGTGTTATCAGGTTTGGCATCCCAACTAAGCAGGCACCTATGCAAACTATATGAAATTCAATAACTTGTGCTGAATAAACAACACTGTAAATAAAATAACATGATTCAACGACCTTACATCCAAAACTATAAAATTACTCATTGATGAGCATCTAAAACTTTGTTAAAGAACTAACGTGGCAGAAATAAAAATTAGAGTCAAATATTAAAGTCTGTGAAGACTGACTTAGCCCGTGCAATGATCACATCAACATCATCCCGGGAATCAGAGAAATTGAGTATCAGGTCCCTGAGGTGGGACGCTTGAAACATCCATCACAAAATGGCTGGGAATGTTCGGGTATTGAAAATTTGATAGTGTAAAGTGTAAGTAAGATCTTGTATGGCATTCAAAATAGACTGTCTTATCAATTTACCGAAAGAACTGGCATTTTGCAATACAAGACATTTAAAATATCCAAATCTCATATGTGATTAGTCAAAATTCAATTCCTGTAAAGCACTCCAAAATCTTTGTAAATAAATCCTTTAAAATAAAAATGATACAACACCTTTGTAAATAAGAACTGCTTAAATAGCTAATGAGTCATCCAAGAGACATTTTTTTTTGTCACTTTCTGCTGCCTGTTTTCCATTCTTCAATTATGAAATCGTACAGCTAGGCCATTGAATCGTTTGAGAACCATGTACAGTCCCTCATATATGTTCATGGGTGTCTCCGGGCATAAAGCTGAATTCCATCCAGCCCCTTTCTGGACAACGGGTCTGTATAGTGACGTAAGACAGGCACACACCGAAACTTTAAACAGCAGAGTTAGGTAGTTGAACATTTGGCCAGTTTTGCACTCCCAGTCACCTGTCATCCAGAAAGGGGGTGAAATGGAAATCTCTCTCAAACACCCGCACATCCATGAACATGTATGAGCGACTGTGCCTGCAAAAAGTGGCTGTTCCAGAGAACTGTCTTCTCTCGCGGACTGCATATGGTATTTGTGATGTATAACACTAATTATCCTCATTATCATTACAAGCAACTAGGGTGTAAGGCAGCCCAATTCAGTGCCAGTCGTCAGCTCAAAAAATATGGAAGGTTATGACCTGGAAGGACATCGTCGAGAAAACATCGGCAAAAACCAGTAATGTAATGAGCTGTTTAAGATAGAAACAGCTAGACAAGGCTCATTAGAAACAGTGACCCCCGACTGGGAGTAAGGTCAAAATATGGAGAATACAAGACCGAAATGTGACAAGCCAAGGATCCCAGTAGGGTAGGTAGCTCAATCCAGAGAATGAAATAGAGATGTAAATAATAGATTATGGAAGAGAAAGTAGAATATATATATATTATATATATATATATATATATATATATATATATATATATATATATATATATGCCATGAAGGAAAAATAAAAGTGGCATATATCTTTATTTATGGATTTACCACGTTCCTAACTTTCGTGATTCAGTTATATATATATATATATATATATATATATATATATATATATATATATATATATATATATATACGAATATATATATTATATATATATATATACATATATATATATATATATATATACTGATAATAAAAAAAATTATGCAACCAATACACAATAAAGTGTGACGCTTGTCTGCTGCTTAACAACTGCATTTGAATCCAATTTAAACTTCTACTTCTGAGGTTCCAGCGATTCAGTCACATGATTAGGAAAATCACTCCACAACTTGGTCGTACCAGGTATTAAACATTTCCAAAGTTGTGTGGGATTCAGATTGGAATTGGTGCCGTTTCGAAGACGAATGTTTTTAATGTTTGGAGATATGCTCAAAAAATAAAGCAATATAGAAGCTACCCCATCCCCAAAACAAAAGAGCAACACTTTATCGCCCCCCCCCAAAAAAAAAAATAATAATAATAATTGCCACAGATGAAGAGGAAGAGATATATCATGTCTTTTAAATAATACAAAGTTAGGACAAATTTCCCTCACACCCATGTAAATGGTTTACAGCTATGTAAAGGAGTGCGACCGTCAAACATAATGTAAAATCTGCAATCGTTTGTATGATTTACGTCCTTAACTCTGTAGCCTCAAAGTAATTGACAATATTTCCTCTAAAATGACTTCGTACTTGGATATTGACTGTCAAAGCATGATTTATGAGGTTGTCATATTCAATTCGTAAAGTTCTCCCAAAACTTTTTTTTTTCGAGAAACATAAAATCTTTTATTTTCTCATATATTGCAGAACATTTGACAGAGTAGACGTTTATTTCATACACCAGTTTAGTTTGAAGAAACATTTAAAGGTTAAAAGGATAAAGAAAAATTGGTCAAATTTTCATAATGCTTAATGATTTTCTGAGAGATTTTACGTGATCTTGTTTTCAAAAATATATCCAGGCTCCCTAGGTTGACCGGGATGCAAATTCACGAGATGTATACTAGTATTACACCAGCCCCAGTTTATTTTTTTATGCCCCTAGGTATGGTTTTAGCGCCTCATTGGCGTGATCGGTATGGTCTTGACCTGCTACCTCGATGGCCGCGAGTTCGATTCTTGGGCATTCCATTGAGGTGTTAGAGATGTGTATTTCTGGTGACAGAAATTCACTCTCGACGTGGTTCGGAAGTCACGTCAAGCCGTTGGTCCCGTTGCTGAATAACCACTGGTTCCATGCAACATAAAAACACCATACAAACAAAAAACAAACAAAGTAGGTTAGGTTGGTTAGGTTAGGTTAGATTAAAGAGCAACATCTACGGTAAACTGGGTGTGGGAAACATATTGAGATTATTTTCAAGAAAATTGTATTGTTAACTTTTAAGAAGTGGCGTCCCCCTTTGTTCAGTGAAGGTCCTGACACTCGGTTACAGTTCGGGAAGATGCAACCGCCACTACATAACGTCAACTTGTGTCAACGTATACCGGGATCATCGACCACTGGAGCAAACACATAACAGTTGAGGAGAGGGGAGGGGAGAGAGCAGAAATAACAGATAGACAGAACACAGAAGGAAATCCTGAAAACGCCTCCCGCCGTCTTCCGTAGAAATGAGAATACCTTGTTGTAGTTTAAAAGAATCTATTCAAGCGTTAGATGAAACCGAGGTGCCGTTGTAAGGAAAAGACGACGAGAAGACTTGAGATGAAAACAGGGATCTCTAAAGATTGCAGCAATAAAAATCTCCCCCAAAAGTATAGTAACTCATAAACTTTATTTCACTTTACACAATATAAAACGAAAAAAAAACATTAAAAATAACATAAGGTCCACTGTTATCTATGTCGACTATATTGCAGTCTGCCATAAAGAAGGATATGAAAAGCGTTTTCATTCTAAGCCTTGGTTACGTGTCCTAAAAATAGCTTGGCAATATTTTTCTTTGATAACTTTTTGTAAGTTACTTTCCATAAGCGGATATTAGTTTTAGTGTCTTTCGTTTAATTGTTAAACGTCGCAAAAGAATGCAACAAAAACTAAAGGTCAAAATAATGAGCTGAGTTCGTGCAAAGAATATAATATCTATGCTGAGAGAGAGAGAAGAGAGAGAGAGAGAGAAATATCCTATGTATGCATGCATGTTCACATTTGTAATAAATTTTTCCTCCGCTAGTCAACAATGACATAGGACAAAATTAGAGATTCCAACTAAAACTTCCAAAGAGCACTGAATACGAATCCTTGTAAAACAAACTGAATATACGAAATTAAATGCACATTTAGATTAGCGCATACACATATGTATACAAACACACACACATTATATATATATATATATATATATATATATATATATATATATATATATATATATATATATGAGATCGCACCCAGATACATAGAAGGAAATTCCGGAATAGTTATGAAACGACTAAGTGGGAGAAAAAGGATATTTTCTCTTAGGTTTTCCAGGCTTCCTAAGCATATATGCCATAAGAACCTCCGATATCGTTTGAGCTTCAATGTTTCCTGTAAATCGACTCCCTCCCTCCCTTACTGTGGCGAGACACTCAGCCCCAACCATAAAGAGTAGTTTCGAAGTGCTGGATCTAGTTCTTAATTATATAAAGTAAAATCTTCCAAAGACAAGTTTATCCTGCCATATCTACACAAGAACAAGCGTGCCTCATATAAATCCGGTCTCCCCGTTGCATAGCTTCATAAAAAACGGGTCCTACGTCATAGCTTCATGATTTTCTCTCTCCCCATCAGTACAGAACTAATATTAGAATGGGTAAGTAAACTACAAGGCAGTCATTACTTTGCGTCAAACTCACACGAGTATAACATACTTTACAGATAAAAAAAAGTATACCTTGACCCTCCAATTTTAAAAGTAAGCCACTTTTCTGGCTAAGTGCGAGAATTTCTACCTAATTTTATCTAAACTCCTTTTGGTACGTAATCTAGTCATTTCTCGGCAATTGTGGCTCGATAAACCATTCTTGAGACAACGTCAACCAGTGAGTGACGTCAGTAGCCGTCGTTCGACCTGAGAGAATCCTTTAATAGTCAGTTTAATTGGGCAGACAGTTGTCATCGTGCCTAAGGGAATAGCTCCAGCACCGAGAAACAACTCAGCCTGTTAGCCTATCTCTGTTAGTAAGCACTAAACCTGGAATAACATTAATCTTTTACCAATCACTTCCCTAATAAAGCATCACAAGATAAAGTGGAGAAACCGACAAATATATATATATATATATATATATATATATATATATATATATATATATATATATATATATGAAAAAGCTCCAGTGAGTCAAAGAAAATAACCTTGTGTCGACCTGACTATATCATGAACTATCTGTTAGTAAGCACTAAACCTGGAATAACATTAATCTTTTACCAATGACTCTAACTTCCCTACTAAAGGCATCACGAGGAATAAGTGGAGAAACTACATATATAATTATTATATATAAATATATTATATATAATATTATATATAATATATATGTATGTATATATATAATATCTATATATATATATTTATATATATATATATATATATGTAATATATATGTATATATATATACATGAAAAAGTTCCTGTGAGTCAAAGAAAATAATCTTGTGTCGACCTGACTATATCATGAACTGTCAGAACACTGGTGAACTGAAACGTTTTAACAAGTTGAGTTCATTTCATGAGCACAGCTCTTACGAAGGACACTGAGACTGACGTATTAAATGAATCTCTCCCCTGGATGTGGTAGGTTATTCTCCTTTTCCTTCTAAGCTAAATCCCTAGTCGGGGTCGCTGTCGATGTTGAAAGAAAGAATAACAACGAAGCTTCTGCATTGCAAGTAATTTCGTTGACTGAATCTAGCAGCTACATCTCTGAAGCTTTCTTTCTTATTTCTCTTCTCTTATTCATTTATCACACTAGTATGTAGTGTATACTATAATGCATGAACTATGCATGCGTCCTAATCAAACGTACAAGATATAGTCTAGTGTTTTCTACCAAAACTCTCAAAGTTATCCCTACTTTTGATAATTTTCGGTGAAGTTTCAGGATGCCAGAGCATTTAATATCCATCCCAATATTATGCAATCATCCATTATGTTAACAAACTACGGAATATTTGGGTAACACGAAAAAGGTCAATATAAGAAAGAAAGTTAACCAAGAGAAGGATTTACAGGGGATATTGTACCATTCAGAGTCAGTCCGATGCTCTGTAAAAGTTACTGATGAAAAACGTGACTCTGGCCACGTAACTAAAGGCATTCAGGTGAAATCTATTGATACTTGAAGATGAAAAACCTTCATTTTATTGTGATTAGTCAACATTGTGTGATAAGTTATGTAAGTTAAGTATACGCATCTAATGAACATTTAAAAGGTTACAAAATACCAAAAGAGAACGTATTGGGAGTTTGCTCATAATTGCAATATCATAATAAAATTCTGGAAATATATACACCATTTTTACGTGGGAAGCTTATCATGCAAACGCCTCTTATGAGGGGAAACTTTTCTTTTGCTGATATTGTTGATTGAAAGAAGAAATACGGAGGCCAAAGCACTGGAAGTTCTCTCCTGAGAATTCGTTAAAAACTTCCGCCCTGCAATATAGCCGTCCACATCCAAGGGCTTCCCCACTATTATTAACTGGAGGCATCTCTCTGTCACTTGGGACGCCCAAACTAAAAATGAATTAATCCTGAATGCTCCTGGGAATATTGGATGGTCAAAACACTGAGAGCTATCTATTGGTTTGTTTTCGAAATTGATTTTTTATTTTAAAATAATAAGAGGAATAGAGAAAATTAGGGAAAGACGTGAGTTATCACATCCACTAACACAAACCCACATGCATAAATATAAGCTATGCCTCTATATATATATATATATATATATATATATATATATATATATATATATATATATATATATATATATGTATATATATATATATATATATATATATATATTATATATATGTGTGTGTGTGTGGTGTGTGTGTGTGTATGTATTGGTATAGCCTATATGATAGTATGCGAGTTTATGTGCGTTTGTACAATATCTCGCGTCTATCTCAATTATTCTATAGTCTTCTTATATATATATAATTATCTATATAATATATATATATATAATATATATATAAGTTATAGCCTTTCATGTACGCAATTCTTGTTAGGGACTAATGTAAATGTAGCCATATTTTTTTTCAATTTTATCTATATCTTCCCTTCAAAAACTTCTACTGAGCTGCTCCATTTGTTTACACTTATGCCGACAGCGATTGTGGTTATCATCATGGCACTTTAACATTGAAACTATACTGCTTACATAAGGCACCATACCCACACGTGCAAATATTTAAAGATAACAGCATTGAAAGCTAACCTTAAAATATATATCATTTGAGACATCTGCAGTTTTGCAAAACCGGTATAGCGTTTGATATGCACTCCCCCGGAATATAAACTCCCCAGTCATTATTATACGTATGAGTTGCACTCCCCCAGTCATTATTGTACGTAATACAATGACTCTCCTTGAATTATTTGCACTCCCCCAGTCATTATTATACATGTAATTCCCACTCCCCTTCCACCCGTTAATGCTATACAGTATTATGTACTCTGCATTCCATAGTTGCTTTCATACATAGGGTTTAGACATAATTGTATACTTATTTATATATTATATTTAGGGTGCTTGGCATGGCATAGTTTGGCTTGCCTTTTAGAGTTCTTGGCATATCACGGCTTGGCTTGGCTTGACTTTTAGAGTTCTTGGCTTGGCTTGGCTTGGCATGGCTTTTAAAGTGCTTGGCATGGCATAACTTAGCTTGGCTTGGCCTGGCTTGGCTTTTAGATGTTTGGCATGGCGTGGCTTGTCTTAGATTGGGTTTGTTTGGCTTTTAGTGTGTTTGGCATGGTATGGTTTGGCTTAGATTGGCTTGGCTTTCGAAGTTCTTGTCATGGCATGGTTTGACTTGGCTTGGCTTTTAGAGCTCATGGCATGGCTTGGCTTGGCTTGGCATGGTTTGGCTTGGCTTTTAGAGCTCATGGCATGGCTCGGCTTGGCTTGGCTTGGATTGGCTTTGAGAGTTCTTGGCTTGGCTTATTTTGGTTTGGCTTTTAGAGTGCTTGGCTTGGCATGGTTTGGCTTGGCTTAGCTTGGCTTGGCTTTTAGATTGCTTGGCATGGCATGGTTTGGCTTAGATTGGCTTGGCTTGGCTTTTAGAGTTCTTGGCATGGAATGATTTGGCTTGGCTTGGCTTTTAGAGTTCTTGGCATGTAATGGCTTGGCTTGGCTTGGCTTTTAAAGTTCTTGGCTTGGCATGGTTTGGCGTGGCTTGGCATTTAGAGTTCTTGGCTTGGCATAGTTTGGCTTGGTTTTTAGTGTTCTTGACTTGGCTTGGCTTGGCTTAGGTTTGCTTGGCTTTTAGAATGATTGACATGGAATGGCTTGGCTTGGCTTTTAGAGTTCTTGGCATGGAATGGCTTGGCTTGGCTTGGCTTGGCTTTTACAGTTCTTGGCATGGAATGCTTGGCTTGGCTTGGCTTTTAGAGTTCTTGGCATGGAATGATTTGGCTTGACTTGGCTTTTAAAGTTCTTGGCATGGAATGGCTTGGCTTGGCTTTTAGAGTTCTTGGCATGGAATGATTTGGCTTGGCTTGGCTTGGCTTTTAGAGTTCTTGGCATGGAATGGCTTGGCTTGGCTTGGCTTTTAAAGTTCTTGGCTTGGCATGGTTTGGCGTGGCTTGGCTTTTAGAGTTCTTGGCTTGGCATAGTTTGGCTTGGTTTTTAGTGTTCTTGACCTTGCATGGCTTGGCTTAGGTTTGCTTGGCTTTTAGAATGCTTGACATGGAATGGTTTGGCTTGGCTTGGCTTTTAGAGTTCTTGGCATGGAATGATTTGGCTTGGCTTGGCTTTTAGAGTTCTTGGCATGGAATGATTTGGCTTGGCTTGGCTTTTAGAGTTCTTGGCATGGAATGATTTGGCTTGGCTTGGCTTTTAGAGTTCTTGGCATGGAATGATTTGGCTTGGCTTGGCTTTTAGAGTTCCTGGCATGGAATGATTTGGCTTGGCTTGGCTTTTAGAGTTCTTGGCGTGGCTTGGATTGGCTTTTAGAGTTCTTGGCATGGCTTGGCTTGGCTCTTAGAGTTCTTGGCATATCATGGCTTTGCTTGGTTTGCCTTCTAGTGTTCATGACAGGGCTTGGCTTGGCTTGGCTTGGTTTTTTAGAGTGCTTGGCATAGCATGGTTTGGCTTAGCTTGGTTTGGTTTGGCTTTTAGAGTTCTTGGCATATCATGGCTTGGCTTGGCTTTTAGAGTGCTTGGCATGGCATGACTTGGCTTGGCTTGGCTTTTAGAGTTGGCATATCATGGCTTGGCTTGGCTTGGCTTTCCTTGGCTTGGCTTGGCTTGGCTTGGCTTTTAGAATTCTCGGCATACTTACAATTCACATAGAAACTAGGGGAGCGCTTATTATAAAGAGGGATGTGCAGTTACTTTTACATGTAGAATAACGATTGGGGAGTCCAAATTCAAGGGAGTGCAAATTATATGTGACACCGGCTCCTTTGGCTCTGCTAGGATTCATGAGAGCCTGAAGAACCATTCATAGATGTGAGAGAGTAGTTTACACCTCACTGGAACTGGCATAGTTCGCCCATTCCAAGGTATCTGAATTATCAGCACTACGATTCGCAATATGAATAAAGATTGCGACATAGCAAATAACTTCGTCTTTCGGCATCTTCACCCAAAACAATAAGGTCCTCGATGCAGCTCTCCACAAAATAAGATTTTAATAAACACTGACAATGATGTTCTTTCGTATTTTTGAAATATTAACAGAAGACTGAGAACGGGCGAAATACTACTCGAGTTTATTATCAAACATCCTTAAGTCATTTCAAGCATAAATATGTACCTATATACATTGCTCAATAATGGGTTTCCAGGAGAAGCACAGCTAACATTTTCCTTCTCGCTCCAAAAGACCACCGTTCCGTGAACAACTGGTCATGTTGATACGAGGTCGAGTGTGTTCAACAGATGGCACGATCCGGAGAAGTAACATTTGTTGCAAAGATGCTTCCGATGAAATCTCCCCAACCAAAATCCAAAGGGAACAGTAAGTAAAAACCATTCACATGAGGCGTGGAACTAAAATGGCAGGTTCGCGTTTTTCGGGCGCCAGGACGGAAAAATGGGATAACCAGTTTAGAGCTTAGGTCCGTTTACAGAAGGGGAAGGGTCCGTGGGTTTTTAGCAACAATTTCATCAGCCATCCGCACTCCAAATAAAACGAGTGGAGACGACTTCCAAAAATATTCACCGCACTTTAAGGAAGCCTG
This sequence comes from Macrobrachium nipponense, assembly GCF_015104395.2. Lineage (NCBI taxonomy): Eukaryota > Metazoa > Arthropoda > Malacostraca > Decapoda > Palaemonidae > Macrobrachium > Macrobrachium nipponense. The sequence continues at coordinate 29,429,335 of NC_061089.1, forward strand.
GTATTTCCACGAAACCCCAATTTCCCCCGAGATAATGTTTTCTGTATTCGTAAAATTCGCAAAATAGTTATACTATGACTTACTGATTGTGAGTGTCTGCCGTTGCAACTACCAGAGCCACTGACGCTGAATTTAGAACTCTGATGAAACTTCCATTGAGTTGAAGTCGATTCAGTTAGAGAAAATAGGGCTTTCTGAAACTGCGCAAACAATCAGTAGGTGAGGGGGGCTGGGAAATCATTTTGGGTAAGATTTTCAGGAATATCATTTAAGAGAGCTAAACAATAACGTCTATGAATATAATTTAAATGAATATTGTTTCATATTTTTCGTTCATATCACCCGGTTTCACTCTTATACACAGCATCAGATGCCAACAGCTAATGGCGACATAAAAGACGATGCAGGTCGTGTTTAAAGGCGTTATAATAATTTTTTTTCATTCTGAAGAAGAAAACACAGGTTGTGAATAACGTAATCGTATTGTCTCCGTTTTAATTAGAAAAAAACCCAGTCATCTCGTTCTCATTATGGTCACTAATTAGTGTCTTCAGTCATCATTGAAAATAATCAACTGCAGAACGAGAACCAGCCGTCTGTCATAGACGTAAAGGGATGAGTGATTTCCGACAGGACTGTGTGATTCTTTTCTGTCACCTGTGACAGAGGAGACGAGAGACGGTCTCCCTTTGTCCATTTCCGAAGAGTGACAGTAAATTCTCCTTTGTCGTCGAAGAAATCTCAAATATTTCCGTCTGGTAACTAACATTGGTTGAAGCCCTCCCTTTGTCCTCCCCCTCTCAAATCTTTCGACACCCTAGATTTCATGAATCATTTCTACTGTACTGCTTTAAAATCTCTCTCTCTCTCTCTCTCTCTCTCTCTCTCTCTCTCTCTCTCTCTCTCTCTCTCAGCTACAACACCTCCACAAGCCAAATATATCAGCGTATCATCTCTTGATTTAATTTCTGCACGGGACTTTTTAGCCTTGACATATCATCATTAAATGAATAGCAAGATGCTCTCTTTTTGTACTTGCTTTAGTTTAAAAGAATCTTTACGACAAACATAGCGTATAATGTGGCTCTCAGTAGTCTGATGCCGTAAACATATACATTTTCTGTGATGCCTTGATGCTTTGCGATAATCACATCCCAGGCCAGGGGGTGGTACCTATAGTAGGTGGTTGTTGCTACGGAACAAACAGCGGCTTCTGCGAGTTAATGAACTGATGATCTCGGATCACTGCATCAGATCAAATGTTGATTGGACATGATTATATGCTGCGTTCACGAATAAAAAATGTGATGAATAATTGCGTCTGAAATACAAGACAATAAAAAAATAATGCAATTATCAGGGGACTAGTGCATATTTACACAACACTTTCCCTGCCCGGTTCATCGGTTGATTTGATGTTGCATTTAATGACTTTGAGTCAGGATTACTATGGTGGGTCGGTTTCGAGGCATCAGTAATATCGTGGCAGTTGCTTCACTATGAAGAGAGGAGGAAGGGTTCGTGGGAAAAAGAAAAAGTTATGAATACCCAAGTACTGAAAAGGGGGTATCAACGAGAATTTTGGACTCTTCTAAGCACTAATAAGATGAAGTCAAATTCTACTAATATTTCGTAATGACCAACACTTAGTTTCCTTATTCCAAAAGTCCAAGCCTAACTTGACACAGGAAAAAAATAAACGGCCGAGAAGCAGTAGGTGACTACTGAAAGTCAGAACAAAAAAATAGCCCGTGTGTTTACATCAGCGTCCCGTAAGTGATAGTCAAGTGTGGAGCTCTGAACTCAAACACTCCAGTTGATAAAATATTGGTCACTGAAAACTGTTGAACAACGATAAAAGTGGGGGATGGCGTGAGCCGGGTCAGTGTCAGGTTCATGGCAAGAGGCTAGCTAAGGCAAAACAGAAACTTTAAAAAAACTTAAATCAAGAGAAAGGACAGCCCAAAGGGTAAAGATGTATTTACATTCTGGGTAGTTTTGCGTCAGGTGGTAGATATAAAACTGTTCTCTTACCAAACCCTGGTGACAAACAGATTAAATTTGTCTGAACCTACCACTTAAAACCAATCCCATAAAGGTTAAAGCAAGCTGAAGAAGTGAGACAAGAGTGCAAATGTCAATGTGGTAAATTTCCATTGGCCCCACTTCTTGAGGACTGATTCTGAAGACCCTAAGAAATTTCTTGAGCTCGGTGAAAAGGGCAGATTATTTCCTTGAAATGATCCCAGATGCTATCTTCTTCAGCATCGTGCACTGCACTGCCTAGACACTCAGTGGGTAGGGAAGGCTGCCTAAAAAGAACTCCATCAGCTCCTAATCACAGAGGTCTCCTCGCTATTGTTCACCCACACAAGATGAGCCCTCGATCTCCTCAACCCACCACATTGGGACGCGTCAGTGAGGGCGCCTATCAGCTTGAGTCCATCCTTACATTACCAGCCTAGACACAACTGGCAAACCACAGAAGGGTGACCTCATCTGGAAGATGGGCTGTCCCATCTCCCCAGCTACATAAGCTCTGCCCTGACCAACACCGAAGGTACCCCCATGGTGGACCAACTGACACAGGCAGACGAGTTGGTAGAGTCCTCCAAAGCCTACAACACCACCAATGCTATCTGTGAGACCAAGACCATCACCATGGTAACAGCAAACACGCTAACACAATGCACAGACCCATAAAGGCTGTGAAAGAAAGTGTTCCCTAGACCAACCACACCACCCCCCCCCCCCCCCCATCTGTGGCTCTGTCATCTCCAATCCAGCGAAGCAGACAGGAACTGCACCCCAGTTGGAACTGGAGAAAAAACAAGCAGGGTGGCCACCCACAGCACCTCTGACTGCCTACTCAGCCAGATTCTTTGTCCCCTCTGGTGCTTCTGGTTCCACTAAGATGTTCCTAGCGGACGCAGGCATTTTCAGGTCCATAATACCAGCGTAAAAAATGCATTAATACAGAAGGGTGGTCACCACTGAATCAAATTATGCTTTCAATAAAGATTCAATTTAGGCAGAGGCCAGGATTCTGCTGGGATTACGAGGGATACTCATTCGTTACATCATCAAGCCTCTCCTAGGTTACCAAGTTCTCCAGGAGCAAAAGACCAACAGCTGTTTCTCTCGCCATTGGTCCGATTCTACATGCGCTTTTGATGATTCTTCAAGGAGGGCCACCTTCACTTCACACAGCCTCCCTCTCTCTCTCTCTCTCTCTCTCTCTCTCTCTCTCTCTCTCTCTCTCTCTGTATATATATATATATATATATATATATATATATATATATATATATATATATATATATACGTATATATATAATCCCTTCATTTTGTTATATATATAATAAACAAGAGACAATTACAGAAGAGTACAGAAGAGTTTATACAGTGATATACTATTCAATTAGAGTTGAAAGAATCTGCACACAAACTTTGTGGAAATGAGTCATTTCGCTCGAATGTTCATTTTTGGTAGAACAAGACAGATGAGCCATGAAACTACATTAAAAGGGAACCATATGAAGGGATGCTCTCAAAGAGCTGAATCGTATCCCGTGACACATTTGGAATCGAAATTCATACGATTAGAAAACGAAAACTCAAAAATGAAAATATTTGGCTGGGAAGAAAATGAAATCTACTCGAAAGAGGATAAACATAATACGAATAGTCATACTGCGTATTCAGAAATAAATGGCGTATATGATATTCAGAATTTATCATTAGAGAATCAAGTCTACACAATCAGTCAAGAAATTTTTAAGGACTTCAAGAACAATACCGAACCCGTCCTTAATTCAGACACACTACAAATATTTAATGTTGTGCGCTCGAGAACAAAAAGCATGTACTGTAACTATTTTTTCTTTCAAAAAGATTCTTGGTAAATCTTTAATTATACTCGATCGATCAATATTGAGAACCAAAACATTTATATGCCAACCAAACACCCAAATAGCAGAATGAAGGAACTTGGCTGTATCTCTCTCTCTCTCTCTCTCTCTCTCTCTCTCTCTCTCTCTCTCTCTCTCAATTTATAAATTATAACTTCACCAACAGGGGGCCACTTCAGATATGGAATATAAGCGACCAGTGGTGGTAATTTCCTTCCAGGATATTAGCGCATCGTCCACCTTTGCGGGATTTCTCAAATATGAAGCTCATTTTGAAGATACACCAACCTTTAAGAATTTTTTTTAACAATCAAAATAGCAGTTCTGCCCTAAATTCAATAATGGCAATGTATTGCCACAGTAAAGCAACCGTTCTCGTGAAGGAATCGATAAAGACAATCAATTTGCATATATTGCCTTCTGAAAGTAGATTGTCTATATTAAAAAAAGAGAAAGTCAAAGTGAGGTTTGGATGGAAATGATCAAATATGTAATTAGGTATAGTTGTTAAAAGAAAGCATTGAAACTTTCCTTCAAATTGCAAGCAGCTAACCGTTAAACCAACTACTTAACAGTTTTACGCCAAAGGCAATAAGAGAGCTCTGGTACTACTCAGCAAAAGAGAAAGACAGAAGATTGTCAAGACCAACAACTCCAGAGATTCTTTGGCTTACAATGAAAGTTCCCTCTTCCCAACTATTGCAATCTCCATTCTTTCAGTACTTACTAAGGCTGTATAAAAGTTGATCTTTGGGGCATTTCTGAGGATATTGAAGCTACGAACTCACTTTTTTAGCGGCGTCCATATCAATACAAGTAGTTAGATATAGGACAACATTAATAAAGCATAAAGGTGATGTTCTTACTTATTCAAAGTGCTGACTTTGACACGGTTTATCTGTACGGTAATATACAAGCTGTGTAACTTGGGTGTTGAAGGATAGGAACTTGATCCTATTAAGATTACAAGGTACAAACAATTTCTCTCAGCTGGTGTTCCTCTGTCGCATTAGAAGTTGCTATGGTCAGTGGTGTGTGAGAGTAAGCTCCAGCACTGGCTTAGGAAGGTAACACTCTACTGAGTGACTAGAGTATTTGACAGTTTGGGATGTTACCTCCACACTCTCTTTTTCATAGCATCCAAAATCATATGATCTAGGGATTTATATATCTAGATTATATATATATATATATATATATATGATATATATATATAATAATATATTATAGTATAATTTATATATAATATATTATATTATATATAAGATATCTATATATATAGATAGTCATATATATATATATATATATATATATATATATATATATATATATATATTATATATATATATATAGTCATTAACATTTATCTTTTCTGTATTTTTCATTTTCTATAAGTACACCAAAGCCCTTCGTTCCCACTATCCCTTATAACCCATCTATTCAACGCTTTCTACATGTCCCTCTCTTGTTCCTTCATGACGGGTGCGAAGTATACATTCTCTTCACCAACCTATCGTCCTCCATTTTTTCCACGGCAATAAAAGTTTTTTTTACAAAACATTCGATCCATCTTATCATCTAGTTAACCTTTTTACTGTTTTTATGCACCTCACAATTTCTAACCTTTTCTGCTCCTTCGCACTAAATATACTATGCCAACAATTCGTCTCTGCAGTTTCATTTGTTTTTCTTATTTCAATTCAGCATTCACACTTCACCTATACTCTAGTTTCCATACATACACACGTCTCTCTTCAGTTTTACACACCCTTTCACCTCTCCAGGATCTTGTATTCGGTGACTCTCTCTTGTCTCATCGTGCTATTATCCACCATATTTATTCTCAAATATTATAAGAACCAAGCCTCCACCGTCCATATAACATCCAACGTTATTCAGTCTCATAACCTTCCTTTACCTCAATTTACTCTCAACTTTCAACTGTTAGAAACACTTTCAAATTACATAATTAGTCTCTTCAGTTTCTCTACTACGTATCGTCATCAAACTTCATCGGTTACACAACATTTGCTACTCATTTCCTCAACCCACATTATTGCACCTATATCTAATAATTTTTTTTACGTCAGTCTACTCACAGAGCTGCTAATCTTGAGACACTCCAGATTGCCTCTCATACTGCCAAACATATAACTGTTTCATGACAAACACTTAATCCGTACATCTTCCATTTTAAGTGTTTTTACCCTATCAAGCCCTCAGACATCGTCTTACTATATAAAAAAAAAATCGTCCAGTATACTTTGTCTGATATGTTAAGTAACAACACTTCCTAATAATTTGTACCTTCACCACTCTTACCTTTCCAGTTTCGTAGTGAAACAATCATGACCCACTACTGACGATGAAAGTCGACCCGTTACGGCAGCATTATTTCCCAATGAAGAAACAAAAGACTGAATAAAAAAGACGACTCCATTAAAGCTGTAGAAAACAAGCCTTCAGGAAATATCCAGGCACGACCCTTGGACTTTTATTTGGTGAGAGAGCCGCCACTGGCAGAAGCCCCGTGACCGCTGAAAATGACGGTGTCGGATATTGCATCCAGCTTGAACTTCTTTGATCCCTTTCAACACTGCTATTTAATGAACCTCTTCCACAAAGGTTTTACAAATAAAATTACATTTCAACGTTCGCTTAGATCTCGTAACATCCCGGAACAGGAAAAGGAAAACCTGCCGTTGTCTCTTTTAACAAGAAAACGTTCTTTTGCGCTGTTTTCTTTTCTCGAGCGTTCGATTGGAAAGAGGGCAAAGAAACAGACCCAATCTACAGATGGAGATTTTCAAAGACTTGACTGCTGCACCGTCTTTTGATCAATAAAACTGGCTCTATCTCGATTACTATTGATAAATACTGATTGTGTTTGCTTCTGATTATTATCAAAATAGTTTAACCAGACCACTGAGCTGACTATCACCTGGCATTAAGGATTAGGATGAAATATCAGGTCTAGGCCATATGCCAAGAACTGGGACCAAATAAAGCGATGAGTTCTTAAAACGGGGCCAAGTTGTTGCTAATACAGCTGGTTAAGAAAAATGTGAGATATCAATTGAAAAAGAAACGAATAAGTCTGACACACAGGCAGTTCTATTTTTTCACTCTACTGATGATTTCTTACAACAAAACGTTAAAGAAAACGTGTCATTATTTGCAACTGGTCCGGGAGACATTCTGAAAAATTTTAAATGATCATTTTTTTTTCGCGAAAAACTTTTCCTTAGTCACAGTACAACGTAAACCAACAACGAAAACACGTTGGAGCTAATATCAACATTGCCTGTATTTTCTTGCCTATTTAATACCTTGACTTGCTGGCAGCATTAAAAGAGCTTTTGATTTAAACAAAGGACACATTGTGTGATCGGGCCGACGTAATCGGAGCTTAGCAGACTCAGCCAAGTCATGTATTGTTACAGGAAGAGTTCTAACACCCGCCGATGCTTGTCTGAATCTACCTATTGTATAACGTCTTCAAAGGCCACGAGAGTACTTTCGACGACAAGGTTTTGCTTTTTCAGATCTGCACTGTTCTCGCAGTTGCTCTTTTAAATGAGATAGGGTTGCTCGAATTCTTCGTGTAATCAAGACGTCTATTAAATATCACCAAGTAATATATATATATATAT
>NC_061089.1:29446898-29464398 GCF_015104395.2 Macrobrachium nipponense
TTCCAAAACTTGACAACCGTTTCTGGTTATATTTTGGACATTAACGCAGCAAATGTTTGACTGTTGTTATCATTTAGCATTCCGGGTATTCGTGAACTGGGTTATGTGGGCTGTTCATTAAATGTCTATGCGTCAGACGACTATGGCCTATTTGGAGACGCGTCCAAGACTGCCTTACAAGGCGACTTTAGTGTATGTGTATACACACACACACATATGTATGTATATACATACATATATATATATATATATATTATAATATATAATATATATATATATAGAATAAAAAATAATAATATATTAAGTTTATACATGTTTTTGGACTTTGTATTGTATGGCTAAGCTTTAGTTTCACTTATGGTTAAATCTACGTTCAAGTTTGTGACCGTGTGATAGCCGATAATCCCGGATTATCTCTTTGATTTTCACCCTTAAGACAACTAACTATCTGGAATTCTTGATCCTTTTGTTTTCCTGGCAACTTTCTTTCCAACTGTATTTCATTCGTTCCTTGACGGTGTCTTAATAAAGACGAAAGCGCTTGGATTTCTGCCTATCATTTTTCTGTGGTATTCGCTTATATATATATATATATATATATATATATATATATATATATATATATATATATACATATATATATATATTATATATATATATATATGTGTGTGTGTGTGTGTGTGTAAGATTGGCAACGTGACCTCTTTCTGATTACTAGCTTCATGTTAATAAAGCAATAAAGATTAAATTGTCCCTTTTGCAATGATACTCCAAAACATACAGCTGCAGTAGTAACTGGTGCAGCTTCATTAACACAGTCTACTCTATCTGGGGCCTTTTCAGACCTCGACAAGAGAAGGGGTGTTCTGCAGATGGAATGGTAGATATATATCGCCTCAGACGCATCTCAACGTTAAAAGAACTGATTTCTCGTCCGAAGACGTATTCAAATGAAGGGCCCGAGATACTCAACGGAATTTGAATAATGAAAACCGATTCACAAATATAGATTTCTGGAGGACTGTGAGAGGCCTATTCAGAAACTAATGAACAGTTCTCTCTGGTTTCTCTGTGACTCTCTTCAGATTTATTTTCACTCTTTATTCTTGTTTATACAAGAACTCCCTGATAGTTTGCGGTCATATTCAGATCTTAGGTAGCTATGGACGGGTATCTTTAAAGAGAAATACGCCGCATTTTATGTGCATATAAAAAAAAAAGATGACTCACAAGTCCAGTGGGTACTTACCGTCACTCATAACTCAAAACCCAAGGTCATATTATATTTTTACGATCTTGACGATATCTGATGCCTAACCCGTAGTCTATGTGTTTGAGCAATTTCCCAAGGTATATGCAAAGCGTATAGTGTTGGTTATGGTGTTCGAAGCGACGGCTGACTGTATTGATTCTCGATGGGTAGCATAATGAGAACGGCTAGGTTTACACATCACCGACAAAGCAGACATGGCAGCTCAAAAATCAAACAAGAGTGTTGGGACATTGCAAACCTTCGCCAAGACTGCGTCATCTCCTCCCATCCTCAATTCCCAAGCCTCTGCAAACGAAAAGAGAGAGAGAGAGAAAAGAAAAGTTCCTTTTCCCCAGGTACGTTATTTTCCGTCCTAACTCTAATCCCTTTTTCCCGTCAAGAGGCCTACAAACTTTGGTAAAATTTAAAATTCACACATCAATATACTCTTGAACGCATTCCGTTGCATTTACAAATTCTTCAGTAAAAAATATACAAATAGTAAATGACTTTTCGCAGAAAATCAATCACGAAAACGTTCTTCATCTAAGAGGTGAGGAATAGCTCCTCTTGCAATCAATGTCCAAATTCTACATATTTCCAAAGTTCGTTTATATGAATCTCTCTCTCTCTCTCTCTCTCTCTCTCTCTCTCTCTCTCTCTCTCTCTCTTGATACCACAAGAAAAACTAAATTCAAATTCTGATCCCTTAAAAGCTCTATCAATGGTATTTGCACACCGGATCCTTAGGGTGTCCCTGCAAATACTATTGAAATGAAAGCCTTTTAAGGCATCCATGCCGTAAATTTCCTGGATACTTTCATGTCCTTTTTTTCTTCCCCCAGTGGAAAAACACTGTGATAGCTCTCATTCACAGAATGTTTTCACTCGACTGAATAAAAAAGAAATGAGTTTTTTTTTTCTCTCTCTCAGAGATTTCTGCATAATAATTCTAAAGCGACATCCGTTAGAATATTTAAAATAAGGAAAAGATACGACATATATGTGGCAACAACAAACGACAGTGCTTTATAAATACGAACGTCGTTGCAGTATAAAATAAAGACGAGGAGAGAGAGAGAGAGAGAGAGAGAGAGAGAGAGAGAGATGGAATGGAACGATTGGTGATTGGTGCTGCCTCTAGTCTAGGCAATGCGATTGGGCGCTTAACTATAGAATCAGGGAAGTTATATATTTTGCGCAAAAAGACAAATTCTGTTAAAATAACATCGAAGAAATGTAACGCAATAACGTGATGTTAAACAGGACTTTACCTTGTGTATAAAAGCTGTAAACTGTTGATTTATGTCCAAATGCATCTCGACTCATCCCTGATCAATGACGCCCATTGTGCAGTTGCGAAAAGCGGCCATATTGCAAGAGACAATGGGCGGCCTCCTTTTGAAAATCCATGCGGTGGTACCATATTCAAATTCTCTGATACATTTATCCGAGTTCAAAAAGAACCCGTGTTCCATTTCATCCTTTATTTTGGCGATTAACCCGACTGCCTTCAAATCAGCTGAGCAAATCCTTGTAGATCTCGAGGGTGCTACAGTATCCAGGCATTTAGCAATCTTTTTTTTTATGTCCTGTCCACACTAGCGGGCATATGCACGCCTTGCACTTCCAACTGTTTATATTTTCTCTCGCTTACTGTAGCAGTGTTACCAGACAATCGCTTTGCTCTGGCTCCATACTCGGTCGGTCAGTATAGTGAAACGGGTTATGGGAACAGTGTTTGCCCGTCGGGGCAGTGCCGGCTCGTGTGGACTGGGATAGTATACTATGGCGCGGGCAAACAGCTCAATGAAGTTCAATTCAGTAATGTAGAAGTGTAATAGTACCTGGTGTGTGTAATAAAAGGATGTTGCTTGATTGGTCAAGTTTCACATTCAGATACAATAGTAAAAAAAAAAATCAATACATTTAAAATCCTAATTGCAATGAATAGATGCCACAACGGGTTTAGCAGCCAAAAATAGTCTGGGCAAATGACCAACGACAAGACGGTTTCGCCCAAAAGGTGCCCGCCCACTCCTAGCAAAAATTCATAAATGTGTTTATGCTCCAGTTTTTGAAAGTGTCTTATTTCATGACGCACTAATCTAAAAGGTTCATACATGACCTGTCACAGGAAGATCCAAATGTGTCATATACCGTCCGTTGAAAGATCATGCATATTTCGAATTCAGAATGCGCCTTCTCTAATTTGTTTCTTGGATGCGTTCAGACTTGACTTAAGTATTAATGTGTGCCTGGTGACGAATTAACTTTCCCGCACTAACTTAAAGCACTGTGTCATGTAATGAAAGCCTAGCAAAAATGAAAATAAAACACACACACACACACACACACCCTCTCGCTTAAATGCCCAATGATGAAGTTTGAATAGTCAAGCAAAATAAGATGTCAGCCGATATACGAACACGATTAAATAGCTGAGGGGCAAAAGTGCTTTTAGGCGAAACAATTAGACGGAAACTCGACCCAGTCGTTCCAGTCATTTGGATTTAGCTTCCAGTGCCTCCCACGCACTCCTCCCACTGGATAACTGGAAGGCCGGCGGTTCCCCTTATTCCTGGTACTACTCGTGGCGATTTCAGCAACGAACGACACTTTTATTAACAATTTAAAGCAAAATTTATAACTTTAATTTTTGCATGTGTTTCCCAAATGAATTCGTACTTTTGACGTCAATAAAACCAACTGCGTTTATAAAAGAGTGTTCATTACCGTAACAGTTCCAATACGATGCCTAAGTACTGCGTTTAATCACAGAAGAGGGAAATCCATAAGAATTCAGCGCCTCATTTATATTATCCGTTACAACGGAAAACACATTCAGAATATACCACTATTTTGACGCTATGAGTTTTCCTTTTCAATAAGATACGAAAGGAAGGCAAGACAATTGACAGAAGGCTCGAAATGATTCATGGCCAAAGTCGTTTAGCGGAATAGCGGCACAACAGAAAGTAATCCGAAAAAAAACAACAAAAAGTAGCAAGAACGGCCGAGTCATTATTTTTGCTATTTACGTTCGCAGAATGAGAATGAGACTCAGGAAACTTTTAAAATACCGACCGCGTTTTTTTTTTTTTTTTTTTTTTTTTTTTGTCTCTCCAAAACTTTAAGACCTTTTGTGGGGGTAATATTTTACCAGGCTCGACTCGGTGAGATCTCTGCTTCTGGTCTTCTTAATTTATTGCTTTCTTTGTCAAGACAGAGGATACGCTAAATTAGCCCTGTAATTAAAAGTAACAAAGTCCAGCGAACATTTCTTCCTCTTGTATTCGGATCTTTCCTGGATAGTGACACCCACGGGTTTTAAACCGATTGGTATCCGCCTTTGAGGCGTCTTTAGTACAAGCCCGTTGGGAATTATAGTAAAAAAATTAAACAAAAGACTGTAATATCATAAAGATAATGACTCCCAAGAAATATTAGTCCTAGATAACGACCCCCGAAAACTCTAGGGTTGCTAGAAGTGCGTCAATTAATTAAAGTAAGTCAATACGAGGGAAGTCTCGATTCACTTAGCAAAAATTCTCTCACAAAGGCACCCGAGGTTATTGACCCAGGGCACAATAGCTTCAGATACAACACACCAAATAACTCGAATACAACGAAAAGCAGTTAGAACCATTTGACCACTTGGCCTTTACATCCAGAGGTTCAAGGAAGAAAAATCGACTCAGACGGAGGAGATCCATGCAGTGGTCGCTTTAGGTAAACGATGCAGCAGTTTCCATCGCATGACAGATCGTAGGGGAAGAAAGCAATCGACATAGAATGGGTTTCTTGAATATGACTTCGTAACACAGGTTTACTGAGGGTGCCTACTGAAAACAGCGATATTTGTTCAATACGAAAGACTGCAGTATAAAAGAGATATCCATTCAGGATTCTTGGAATGATGTAGATGAACACGATTGAATGTAACTGCCTTCCTCAGTCACATTCATTTTCTTCAAATTTTGAGTGTTTGCTCCGTGGGAATGTAAGTAGGGTAGTTTCTAGGAGTTCATAGGAAAGGGTCAAATACCGGGAACTGTGTGAAAATGATCTAGCATTATCATTCCTAAGATTCGATTATATTTGTTGTTTTCAAGTCTCACTTGTGCAGCATTTCTTTCATGGGGGAAAACTTGACAAGTCGAGAACGGTCCGCGAGTTTGATTCAAAATGGCCATTCTGCCACTATTGAGTAGGACTAAAGCCACAGATAATTTGTCGTTCACTCTTCGATATGGGGGTTTCCTCTAGCACTGGCTTTTTAAATAATATTATCATTCAGGCAACTGTATCAGTATTACTGTTACGTTTCGTAAAAATAAAGTCTGAAGGCAAAGAGTTTCTATCTCTTTTAGACATTTCCTCTTCTTGGTGAAGAGCTAAAAGTAAAGACAGGAGGGAACCCAATTCTGAAACGTAACGCCAGATATCTGATTCCCTTTACTGCTGACTGAAGCATCCAGGAGCTCCAAACGTTAGGTTCCTTGACACGATGTGACAAACTCATCAAATGATACTACGCCATTTCTAAGAAAAACTTACAAGCGCCTGAGATAAACGCCAGTTTCTATTTCATTTCATTCCTTCGTCAGGGTCCGGAATGACAAGAAAGATAACCAACTGTTCGTTTCTGCACAACTAAGTGAAAGTTGTAATGGAACAAATTGTTCATTTCTGTACAACTAAGTGAAAGTTCTAATGAAACAAATTGTTCATTTCTGTACAACTAAGTGAAAGTTCTAATGAAACAAATTGTTCATTTCTGTACAACTAAGTGAAAGTTCTAATGAAACAAATTGTTCATTTCTGTACAACTAAGTGAAAGTTCTAATGAAACAAATTGTTCATTTCTGTACAACTAAGTGAAAGTTTTGATGAAACAAACTGTTCATTTCTGCACAACTAAGTGAAAGTTCTAATGAAACAAATTGTTCATTTCTGTACAACTAAGTGAAAGTTCTAATGAAACAAATTGTTCATTTCTGTACAACTAAGTGAAAGTTCTAATGAAACAAATTGTTCATTTCTGTACAACTAAGTGAAAGTTCTAATGAAATTAAACTGTTCGTTTCTGCACAACTAAGTGAAAGTTGTAATGGAACTAACCGTGAAAAGAGCACATGACCCAATCTCTCTCTCTCTCTCTCTCTCTCTCTCTCTCTCTCTCTCTCTCTCTCTCTCTCTACGTTATCGTACAGAAACATTCATAACCACTTGTTCACAGACCTTAAAGTTTTTCTAGCCACAGTTGGTATAAAACTCGCGTCTAACGGTTGCATCTAAATATTCGAAAGACAACTGTTTCGGGTCAATGAGGCGAACGAGCCAAATGTTTACGGGAAGCGAATCCTCGACCTCGAATGCCAGAAACTCGGCAGTATCATCCATTCCCAAGAAAGGTTCGATGGAGGAAGAAAACGTTTTTGCCATTTGAGTTGAGGACTGAAGAATGTGAGTACGTCGTTATATTAATTCTATTGGTCGAAAAGAGGCAAAGGAATAATAACCAAGTAGCCTCAAAAAGGCAAAAACAAGTAAAAAAAATACGCCAAGTTTCTTCGGCGTATAATGCTGTATTAAACTCCCGATTGCTGCGGTATGAAACTCTCAGTCACGCCCGGGCAGCTCTCAATTGCTCCCCACATACGGTCAAGTGAAGATTCGTCGGCGGCTGGCACAGGCTAACTTAACCTTAAATAAAATAAAAACTACAGAGGCCAGAGGGCTGCAATTTTGTATGCTTGATGAATGTGGGGTGGATGATCAACCTTCCAATTTGCATCCATCTAGCCCAGGTAGTTTTTAAGATCTGAGGGCGGACGTACAAAGTCATCTCAATAGTTTTCTTTTACAGAAAACTAAAAAGATCGATCCTAGAGAGATATATGTGAATCATTATATATTTTCCTGGAACATCTAGGAAATGGGGGAATTGTTTCCTCTCCAAACCAGTCTCCTACGAAGGGCTGAAGTGTTGGCTTCGAAGCCCATGTGAGGACCTTTTCCTGTTCCCAACATACCAGATTTTCAACTTTTCTTCTCTCTACGTATGTCCGGCTAGTGAGAATCCCAACAAAACATCTGATTTAAGCAAAGAGGTGAGTCGAATGAAAGAATGTCCTTGAGTAAGGTTCTCAACTGAATTATTCCAAGAGCCCAATGGAAATATATATCCAAGATTCAAGGTCATGATATTGTAAGGAGCAATTTAATGTACTCTTCCTCAAAAAACCGCTTAACAAGACTTTGTCCGGCTTGAAGTTCTTGGCCTATTTATGAGTAAGATAATGGTGGATAAATCAGGAAATGAAAACAAGGTAACTGAGAGAATGAAAAGGTCGTCAGACATTTCGTAGCTTTGCATATTCCCTGGAAGTATTAATAAGCAGACGGAAAAATAAAGACTCCCAAATGAAAATAACCATCATACCAAGAATCTCCTCGGTAAAGCTTTTTGTGTTGTAAAGAGAGAGATACACACACACGCACACACACATACACACACCTATAATTCGCAGAGCCATGGTACGGAAAGGAATACGTATTATTTTATATATATGTACATATTATATATATATATATATATATATATATATATATATATATGTGTGTGTGTGTGTGTGTGTGTGTGTATAGTATATATATATATATATATATATATATATATATATATATATATATAAATATATAATATATATATATATATATGTGTGTGTGTGTGTGAAATATATATATATATATATATATATATATATATATATATATATATATAACAAAATATATATATATATATATATATATATATATAGTGTGTGTGTGTGTGTGTGGTGTGTGTGTGTGTGTAGATATGTAATTGTCTGCCTTCCTGCAGGAGTATGTATGAAGAAAGACAGATAGAGACACAGAAACAGACAGGATCTTGTTTATAAATGGTAACAGACTGACTGGAGATTCAATTTTCTGAGATGTCAAGGGATTTTCTGAGATGCGTAGAGACCACGAGTAAAAGGGCCGAGGTTTTAGGATGTGCAAAAGCAGAGGGTTAAATCACAGTTTGCCGAAAGGGGAAGAGAGGGAGAGGGAGAGGAGGAGGGGCGGAGGAGGAGGAGAGCAGAAGGACGTGTGGGAGAGAAGGGATTGGGCGAGGGACGCCGAGATCAAGAGATTCGGAGGCTGCGTTTGATCCCGAAACAGTCAAAAGAGAGATGAAACCTCCAAAATCGCCGTACGATTTCAACTTTGCTTTGCCTGCAACCCGGAATCCGCAGAGGAAAACACCCAAAGCTCTCAGCAACGGCCGACATTAAAGACTTTCACGTTTCTACCGAAAAATCGCCCTGACTTTTATTCGAGCTGGAGAGGCATCTGCTTTGAACCGTTGCCACTCCATTATTAGGCAGCCAATTATCTGAGAGTTACGATTGAGTCCTTTTGTAAGCGAATCACAATGAATTTGAAGTCAGATTGCACAACGGAAAGTTTTCCGCTCCTCTCTAAGCCTATTAAAGTAAATTCGAGCAAATGAACGCTCCTGTACTTGACTAAATAGAGTTATAATAACTCACAGGAAAGCACCGTTTGATTTACGCTGAACAGCAAATATTATACAAAATGTATTATCTCTATCTCTCTACACAACACACACACAAACATATATATATATATCATTTATTTATTTTGTGTGCGTGAAGTTTTATCATTTAGTAACTCATAAACTTATTTCTTTGTTATACTCACAAATATCAAGTCACAAATATCAATTAATGATGAATATACTATACCATGGGAACAAATTACACCCGAAGGGAATGATACTTTATAAGTGTACTTCATATGTGTAAAGTTATTCTCAAGATGGTGAGAATTCATTATTAAAAGGAATAGTGCTTAGTAGTTCTGAGTATAAAAAAAGTCCCGTGTGTTTAAGTGAAAATGGTCCATATCTAGTTCAGTGTTAGAAAAATTGCCAATTAGCTATTATGCTGGGGCTGATGTCGATCCAAAATATAGAACAGAAATCCGACAGGAATATGTACAGTAGGGTCATTATCAACCTATATCTCTAAAGAGAGCCAAATGTTCAAATCCTTGCCAGGGTGGATACACTTGTAAGTCACGTATTCCGAGTTGACCATTGGTTTCGGAATCATCGTGACCACAGCAGATGCCAGGTTAATGTTTGTTTACCCTTCCCATAGATTTCATAAAGAAACAATCACAGGAGATGGAGGGAAGGTTTGAAGTGGAGTAATATATAACAGAAACTTGACAGACGCAGACGCGGCTGTTTTAATCAGAATACCTTCGCAAGGTTTGCAAAGTTTGTTTCATAGAATTCATCATATTTCTTGAGAGATGAAACTCAAATAAACTTAAGGAACTCAGAAGTAATGAGGAGAGAATATGCATGAAGGGATGCAATGCAATAACATTAGATGGAAGAAATAACAAAAGTTGAATCTTAATATGTATAAGATCTGGAATTTACTGGAATATTAAAAAAAAATCTGCTCTAATCTTCAGTCTCCCAAACCTATCAGTCAAATTTATTTTGCCAGCCCTTAATATATAGGTCAAATTCATTTTGCCAGCCTTGAATATATATCAAATCTATTTTGCCAGCCCTTAATATATCAGTCAAATTTAGTTTGCCCGCCCTAATATATCATTTAGATTTATGTCGCCAGCCCTTAATATATCATTCAAATTTATTTCGCCAACTCTTAATATATCAGTGAAATTTATTTAACCAGCCCTTAATATATCAGTCAAATTTATTTCACCAGCCATTAATATATGTCCAATATATTTTGGCAGCCCTTAATGGTGACCTGTGCCATAGACGTTAAGTGAGTTTATTATGCTTGTTAACAAACTGTACTACAACGACAAACATCCTCTGCTCTCTTCTTGACCTGACCTAGATGTTTTTGCTCGTGACACTTTACTCTGTTTTTTTCCATCTGTCCACCCGCCTGTGGTGTGTGCGTATGGTAACACTGCATCCCGGGCTTTAGATAGTTACGCTATATGTAAGTTTTAGGTAAATAAAAGGATATCTGGGTGTACATTTGCAACTGAAAAGTGTTTTAATAATTTACTGTATCCGAATTACACCGTTAATATTCGAAATAAGATTTTATGATTATTGTTGAATGTAAGCTGAATGTAACTATCAAAAGCCCGGGACGCAGTGTTACCATACGGAAACACCACAGGCGGGTGGACAGATGGAAAAAAAAACGAGTATAGGCAGGCTATCGCTGCAAACAGTGTGTCTTTTCTAGCATCAGGTTTAATACTGCTGAGCTTGCTGGGACATTTTATTTTTGTTACAACTAAAATGTGGAATAGTTTACTCAGCGTAGATGTGGATTCTTCTGATCTCAAAATGTGCGAGGAAAAAAAATTATATCTTAGTTTAACAAGATCACTGAGCTAGTTAACAGCTTTCTTAGGGCTGGCCCGAAGGATTACATATTTTTACGTGGCTAGGAACCAATTGGTCACCTAGCAACGGGACCTACAGCTTACTGTGGGATCCAAACCACATTATATCGGGAAATGAATTTCAATCACCAGAAATAAATTCCTCTGATTCCACGTTGGCTGAGCGGAGATTCGATCTAGGAAAGATGAAGATTGCGGGGATGAAAGCAAGCGAGGTTCATCTGTTTAACTGAATGGCAGCAGGAAGAGAAGAGTTGAATGACAGAATAGGAGAAGAAATACGAGACGGGCAAAGGGTTCTGAAGATAAGGGCGTTTATGGAAGGAAGTTCTGAAGCGTCGAAGCAGATAATAATAAAATATGAATATGAAGCGAGGAATGACAGTATTCGTTTCACAGTCCATGAGTCGTAAAATAGCTGAACGGGTGTAATGGACGTAAAGATGGAACGAAGATGTGGTTAAAGGTTACATAATGTGAACGATAAATCAGCCTTTGGAGCTGCCGGCAAAATGACTTGGAATGGAGAAAAAAAAAAAAAAAAAAACACTACGTGTAGGACAGAGCAAAGTTCCGCAGGATGTGTAACTATCTGATATGCATATTAGGACCCAAGCTCCCCTGTATGCATATGAGGAGGATGAGACTTCATGTTTTATGCACATGGTATTTGTGCTTAGATTAGCAGTTCAGTTAGAGGGTGAATCTGGCATCGACTGCTGCCATGTATCCTCAGAATCCATTCCGTGTCACTGGGAATGGCTCCACACTGATACAATTTTATATATATATGTATATACATATATATATATATATATATATATATATATATATCTATATATATATATTAATATATGAATTTTTATCACATCACCGTGATTCATATACATGCATTAAGCTACAAATGTCCTTTAGTATCCACTTCGCTCTACCTCGGAATCAATATATTTTCATATATGTTAACCGCAGGGGAATTTTTTAGTTGACAATAATTTCATCCTCCTGTGGGTTCAAACCAGCGGACAGACAGAGGAGAAATCAGGACTTCAGTGACATTATCGACTCGGCCAACAAGTGAGGTAGAGCGAATTGGATATTAAAGGAAATTTTGTAGCTTAAGCTAACAGAACCAGCCTACCTAAACGAGAATTTGTTAGCTCTTCATCCACTGTCAAATCAGTCTAGTTTTCGATGTCCTTAAAATACTATTTTGCCATCTGACTATGAGGAAAGTGTGGATGAATTTTTAACTTGTATTATCCTTATCTATGATGTAAAGAGTCCTTTGTATGTTTTTATAAACAAATCTTTTCGCGAATGTCCGTCATTTTATATTTCCTTGATGCGTTTTCCACTAAGAAGTTAAATAGACAACTCGCCATTCCACGGCAGGATTCGAGCTTGGGTTAGGTGGGACGTATATTTAGCCTCATGACAGCAATTCCCGTAGGGGGTTTAGTGCCATCAATGCACCTCACGGGGTGTGCTACAGGTACCACTAAAAGTTTTTTGCAGCGTCTCTTCTGGTCTTGGCTGCAACCCCTTTCATTCTTTTTACTATGCCTCCATTCATATTTTTCTTCCATTTTGCTCTCCACCTTCTCATACGCCTTTCAGACCGACCTAATAAAAAAGTATACCTCAGTTTAACCAGACCACTGAGCTGATTAACAGCTCTCTTCGTGGCTAGGAATCAATCGGTTACCTAGCAAAGAGACCTACAGCTTACTGTGGGGTCCGAACCACATAATATCGAGAAATTAATTTTTCTAATCACCAGAAATAAATTCTTCCGATTCCACGTTGGCAGAGCACCTTCTCTCAATTTCCTTCCCAGCGCTGAATGACCTCATAGTTGCCAGTGCTTGTCCTTTGCCCTAAGCTCTGTATTCCATTCCATTCGTTATAATAGCAATGCAATGGCTGCACGTATGTAACAGATACATACATTTACATGATTTGGAAGTATTCTTACCGATTCAGGTAAACAAAACTTGAGTGATGAGGTGAATTATTACCTCTTTAGAAAACGTTTCAAGTTACGGGAAAATAACCTCAGCTGACGCCGTTCATATTTGATGTGTTCCTGTTCTATTCTGTCCTCAATGATCTCACTGGACTCGGAGTGTTTGTGTTCATAACTTGTCAGCAGTAGGAAACAAACTCAATGCACAAGCAAGAGAAATCTGACTAGCTAGGTGCTCTTACTAGGTGCTCAGCAAATCAAATAATAATTCTAGTATCATGTAAAGGGCGTCACTACTACGGTCTCTTTCTTTTCGGACGGAAATGATATGCTCAAATGTGTGTAATCATACAAATGATCAGTTTACACCCATGGGCGCGCGCACACACACACAAAGATACACACACAAACACATATATATATTATATATATGTGCATATATATTTATATATGCATTAAGGGGATACGACAATACGATAGTTCAAATCGTTGCTCAAGGTAATCAAATGTGTTTCTCCCATAACGCCAAGTTTTTGTTTACTAGCCCTATGATATAGAATCCTCATTGTTCTAGTTTATTAGCCCTACATAGATCAAAGTAGAGCATCACTCGCATTCAGCCAATGGGCATTTACGCTTATTATCCCAAAAATTCCCCCATTACTCGACTCATCCCTAAACATAACCAGAGTGAGTCACACAACACAATACTCCATGCTATTCATGGTCTCTGTGGCTGATACCTCAGTCAACAGGATTATCCTATAAAAAAGCAAGAAAACGACAATAGATTAACCCCTTTATATGCTTACCTCTCTCTCTCTCTCTCTCTCTCTCTCTCTCTCTCTCTCTCTCTCTCTCTCTCTCTCTCTCTCATTGCATAATACTTGACTTTCAAGTAATTCAAGTAATGATGGCTTTGGGCGTGGGTCCAATACAACGCCCACAGAATTTAAAAACCGTTATATTTAGTTACACCTAACAGGTGACCTTGATTGCCGAGGGAAACACAATAACAATAAAGATTAAGTCTCATTAACCCGTGAGGTCATAAAAAAGGAAATAAGTCTAATATCAAGCTGTTCTCTTGTTCAGTTATCGCATCTTTTACGTAAACCATTTCTTCGGAACTATCCAATCTCCTGACACAATGCAGCCTAATGGCCCGATAAAGGAAAACATTTGTTGACAAAGGAAGAAGAAGCTTTGCCACAAAGTACGACCCCAACTGCCTCTGTCACTCCTCGCTTACAGAACCAATGTTCACCCAACTGTTGCTAGACAGTGGCCGGTAATAAAGTCACGGGGAAAAAAAAATAAGTCAGAAAAAAATGCACAATTTTGGCAAGGGAAAAAAAAGTGACAGGAAAGAAAGTCACATTCATTTACAGTCTTTCGTTTATGTTTTTACCGTGGTCCCTAACGGGCTTGTACTAAATAAATGCGGGTCACTATCTAGGAAAGATTAATGCGACTTTTTTCCTGTGACTTTATTACCCGTGACATTTTTTTACCTGGAATCTGCTATAGTAGTGCTACATTGTCTATCAGTCCAACTGCCTACGGATGGCGTGAGTGAGTGTTCATTATACATAGACATTAGAAAGCGACAAACAAACCGAATAATATGGCATAATTTTATATGATTATGATACACCATTGTGGATTGCTTCTGAATAAATCTACATAATTTACACCATCTGCTGATCATACGTACATATATCCCCACAGGTTGAGTGCAAATCGGTTGTTGTTTATTGATCTGCTCATTTTAGTTTCTTATGTAACTCCTTTTTTATATCAAATCTTCTCACTTCAGCACTGCAAAAGTTGCTTTTTCTTTGATTTGCAAATAATAAAGTTTCGTGTTTAAAACTTCACTATTCTTCTAATTATAACATTTAGCCAAATTTCAGTGGTTCCTCAAGTGTCAATGAACTAGCTGGGTTTACCTTGGTTCTCTGGTTATTCCTAATTTGAATAATATATCGTATGGAGATTGGTTCGATCGAATTAGTGCTCATGTATTACGCCTCACGGTTATGGCTTGAATATTGATAATAACTCCATTATTAGTTACGCAAACTCGTCAGTTTTATTACTTGTTTGTAAAGATGCTGTTACATATTCGTGGTTAGTAAATCTATTCAGTTATTGTATATTCTTCGGTTTCATACATGCGAAGTTCATTTATGAGGTTAAGGGCCATAGCCCACATTTATGAAGATGACGATGCTTTCAAGGCACTAAGTGTATAGTGAAGTGAAAAAAACATTACACCAGACATGAGTTTAAATCTTTAAAACTGATATTCTAGTACGACCTTTGACTCGGTTAAACTAAGGCATTCATATAAACTTTGTAGCTTATGTGTTGAAAGCGATGTCTTTAATCTCAAGCACACAGAATGTTGGTGATGGTGTTACAGTGATCATAAACCTGCCGTCTACAAAGAATTGCACTTGTGTTACTTTTCATAGATGACATGATTTTTATCATATGAGAAATAGTAGATACAGACAATGCAGTGATTCACTCTCTCATATGCGAAATTTGGTTGCCAGATATCTGAAGCAGTCCGGTTCAAGCAGTTCTTTTGATCAGGAAAAACTGTACGATTGTGAATATTTGACAAAATGTGACTCCAAGCTTTCACTCCCCCTCCATTCAAAAGATAGACGTTAAGTTTAAGGGTTCCTATATCCCAAATGAAGGCCAAACACTTCTATCTTCTCTTCCGTTATTGGAACACTGTTCTAAATTTCAGTAGCTTCGAGGTAGCTCTCTTTATCTTTAGCTTTTACGCATGATTTCTTGAAGAAGTGGTTTCTTTTAGTCCACAAGTCTTTATTCTTTAGAACGTTCCTAAGGGATTTCCTTTTTAGCCACCTTCCTTAATCTGCATTTCTACAGGGCCTAATCCTTTAGCTCCAAAAGCGCCTCCTTCCCTAGACCTTGCGCATGCTAGTGCATGACTGGCGAGGAGCTGGGTACTACTTTTCTTCAACTGAGATGTTCCCTTGTCGTAATTCCCAGTCAAATCAGCTTTTCATTTCCGACACAGATCTGTGGAATGGCCTTCTTGCCAGTATTCCTTATGCAGATGATCGTAAGGTCAAGATAGTTCCTAATTCTATCTAGAAATCTCTCGCCAAATATCCACCTTTTCAAACGTGCCTTAGTGAGTAATATGAGAAATCTTGATTTTTTGGTAAACTGGACTCAAGTACTAATTTGTTACTTATACTCTTTGTATTCCATGCTTTTCTGGAGGAAAATTCTTTGAAATATAATGTTCTTTTATGCTTGATCCATGGGAATATTTTCCGGTTTTAAATAATAATAATAATAATAATAATAATAATAACAATAATAATAATAATAATAATAATAATAATAATAATAATAATAATAATAATAATAATAATAATAATAATAATAATAATGGACTCCGAAGGAGGCAGGATGTAACCCGAAACCCCACATTATAAATACTACCCAGTCGAACTGAAGGACTGTGATAGACCAAGAAAAAATGAATAATAATAATAATAATAATAATAATAATAATAATAATAATAATAATAATAATGTGTTTATGGCGCCATGACAATGTTACGCAAAAAATGACAATTATCAGTATTTGGATGGATGCATAATAACCTGCTCAGTACACATAGGAAGAATAAGATTTTATCAAAATGCCTAAGTGAATCCATATGAGCACTCAATATGCGTTTACAGTCCTAAGGAAATAACCAACTGCGAATATATGTTTCCGGAAAGACCCGGTGCTTATAGAACTTGCTGGAGAAATAGAAGCTACCAGCAAACGCATAAGATTATTTTCGACTATATACAATATCCAAATCTTTTAGGCAGCACTCATAACAAAAATAAGAATAAACACATAATAAAGGGTAGCGTTCGGTAGTCCAATCCTTGTCCTTTGAGAACAAGAGAAACAAGTACAAATTGCGCCGAAGTTTCTTCGGCGCAATCGAGTTTTCTGTATAGCGTATAATGCTGTATGAAACTCTGAACGAGACTATGAAACTCTCAGCCGCACGGCTCGGTGGTGGCCTGTGTAGTTGGCACCTATAGTCGTGCCAGACGAACGATCATGGCTAGCTTTAACCTTAAATAAGATAAAAAAAAAAAAAAAAAATGCTGGGGATAGAGGGCTGGAATTTGACATGTTTGATAATTATAGGGTGGATGATCCGCATACCAATTTGCAGCCCTCTAGCCTCAGAAATTTTTAAGACCTGAGGGCGGACAGAAAAAATACGGACGGACAAACAAATAGCCATCCCAATAATTTGTTTTTTTTCCGAAAACTTAAAATCATCATCATTGTGGTCTAGTTTTCCGAAGTTGTCAGATGATAACATACCACACATTAATCCAAGTCTACGTAAGTCTACGTAAAACATCATATGACCTGATTATGTAAACATTATTCCTTCTCGTACAGAAGAAGGCCATCGATGTGGAGATAAAGGTGGGACATGTGGTGCTTCTGACGAGGACAAAATGATGCTCTCTCTCTCTCTCTCTCTCTCTCTCTCTCTCTCTCTCTCTCTCTCTCTCTCTCTCTCAGAATGTTTGCACACAAATGAGTATGAAACAGATATGAATGTAAGTTATGCGTGTCAGCTTGGGAAGGAGTGAGGGCATGCAGCGTAAATATTGAAGCAAAATGAGATCTGATTTAAGATACCGTCATGGAGAAGACGATGCCTAATTCAAGAGTGGAGCCACTGATGAGTCACTGGCTGAGGGTACAGCCCAGGAGGATGAAGGAAGAAAAA
>NC_061089.1:29469398-29509398 GCF_015104395.2 Macrobrachium nipponense
AATCAACATTACCCATCTGGTGACTTTTGTTAAGTTTCGAGAAGGTATTTGACAGCGTTCACAGACCAATATCTTGGAAGGTTATGTGACAGCATGTTCTTTCTATTAAATACGTACAGCAATTGAAATTATGAATGAACGGGGTAGAAGCATACTTAATGTTGCTGGAGTGTTGTTAAATGAATCACGTAGATTTGAGAGAGAAAAAATGGTCGGAAATAGAGGAGAAATTTTGGTTTAGGAGAGTGACATATACTTGACAGAATTAGAATAGGCAGACCATATTGATTTAATGACTAAAACACCACACGATTACCAAACTCTCTAAACAGAGTGAATCATATATCTAGAGAGAGATGGCGCTCAAAATGAATGAATTCACATTAGGTGAAGAAAATAAGAGTGAGGTTGAATCTTTTAAATATTTAGGAACAATGACACCCAATACAGGTTCTCATGATTTTTTATTTAGTGCAAGACTAAAAAAGTAAATCTAATAATGTGCAAGCTAAATGAGATTTGGAAATCAAACTACATACGAAAGAAGGATCACACCTATTGTACACACGCTTGAATCGTGATATAACAATGAAGCTATATCTAAAAGATTTCGTTGATTTGAAAATAAATCTATAGTAGATTCACATCAACTGTGCATTCGACGTCTAGGCCAGTCCCTTACGACGCTCCTGATTGGCTGTTGATAAGCCAATCGCAGGGCTGGAAACTCTCAGTCTCTCGAGAGAGTTCACATAGGCAGGATGTATGTTACACCTTTCCTGAAAGACGTATCCCTCAGGAAAGGTGGAGCATACATCCTGTTTATGTGAACTCTCTCGAGAAACTGAGAGTTTCCAGTCCTGTGATTGGACTGGCCTAGACATCGGATGCACGGTTGATGTGAATCTACTATGGGAGTCATTTGGCAAGCGGGAAATTACACCGTAACGGAAATCACCCGGGTAGTTCTGTAAGTAGATGAGAAAATGATCAAACAACTATTTGTCATGAAATAAATAATTTTGGCTTTAAATTATGACTGAAGATGCAAATGGATTGGACGTGTACTTCGCACAACCCGTGAGAGAATAGTGCGTGATAAGGTCAGGTGGGTTTCGGTGACTACCAAAAGAGTTTGAAAACTTACAATTTCTTGGATGAGAACTATGAGACAGCAGGCTGGGGATTTTTGAAAAAAAAAAAAAACACAAAAAAGGAGAGAGAGAGAGAGAGAGAGATAGAGAGAGAGAGAGAGAGAGCAGCCATTTATGAGAACCACCAGATAGTTCTATCTCCGGCGTTTCCATCTGAAGCGTTTTCATATATATATATATATATATATATATATATATATATATATATATATATATATATATATATATATATATATATATATATATATATATATAGTATATATATATATATATATATATATAATATATAATATATATATATATATGTGTGTGTGTGTGTGTGTGTGTGTGTGTGTGTGTGTGTGTGTGTGTATTTAGCCTTTTTCAGTAAAATACTAACCCAGTTCTTGTTTATTTTCTCACCATTTCACCATTCTTTCACTAAAATACTCCTTCAGTTATTTTTTTTTTCATTTTCTCACCGTTTCATTATTCTTTCACTAAAATATTCCTTCAGTTCTTCTTTAGATTCTCACAATTTCACCCTTCTTTCACTAAAATAGTATTCCAGTTATTTTTGTATTCTCACAATTTTATCCTTCTTTCACTAAAATACTCCTTCGGTTCATCTTGTTTATTTTCTCACAATTTCACTCAAATATTCATCCAGGTCTCTAATCATTCTCTCAAAATTTCACGCTTCTTTCACTAAAATACTACTCCACTTCTTTTTATTTATTTTCCCACAATTTCACTAACATACTCATCCAGGTCTCTCCAATTATTTTCTAAAAATTTCACCCTTCTTTCACTAAAATACTACTCCACTTCTTTTTATTTATTTTCTCACAATTTCACCCTTCTTTCACTAAAATATTACTCCAGTTCTCTGCTTATTTTCTCACAATTTCACTAAAATACTCATCCAGTTCTTTTTAATTATCTTATCACAATTTCACCATTCTTTTACTAAAATTCTACTCCAGTTCTCGTTGCTTATTTTCTCACATTTTCACCCTTATTTCACTAACACTACTCTATTTCTTTTTGTTTATTTTCTAACCATTTCACCCTTCGATCACTAAAATACTCCTTCATTTCTTCTTGTTTATTTTCTTATTCTTTCAACATTCTTTGGCAAATAAATTTCTCCAGTTCTAGTTTATTTTCTCATCATTTCACTGTTCAATCATATAAGGTCTTCTGCAACTATTCTAGTGCATCGTCCCTCCTGGCCTTCGCTTTCCGTCCGACAATAACTTTTCTTTGGCTTTTCTCGTTTACTTCCTCAATCTTTCCGTGATCCATTCCGGGAGACTTGAGGATCTCCAGTCGTTTCCAGATGCCAGGAAGGACACAGTAAAGACAATCACTCTTCCCGTCTTCACTGAGATACTTTATTACATTTACTGACGAGGACTTTCATCTAACACACATGCCTTGTCTACAAGTTATTGAAATGGAAAGAGTATCATTTCCATTTCGAATCTTTTGTTCCAGTTTGTGATATCTGTCAGTGGTTTATTCTTTTTTTTTTTAAGGGATATTATTGCACTGACGAAAAATTCACACTACACTGAGTCATACAAAAAAATGATTAAATAACAGAAAAATGCAGAACTTCTGTACAGCTTCATGGGGCCGGATAAAAGTGAACCTGTAACAAACCAAGCAAGGAAAACTGATTGAAACAACTGTCTGAAAATAAATAAAACTGAAACTCAATTACAATATGTATTTGCAATGCTTAGATTGAAATAAAAAAATCATGTAACTCCTCGAATAATATCTGATGTTGACTAAAAGACCATCCTGGTCCACTGATTTGCTCTCACAAAACAGGCACTGCACATCAATCATGGCACACAAAAAGAGCACCGTCCCTCAATAAGGCTAAAAAAACAAGCACTGTCCCTCAATCATGACACACAAAACAACCACTGCCCCTCACCCATTGCACAAAAAACAAATACTGGCCCTCATTCATCGCACACAAAACAAGCGCTGCCCCTCACTAATGGCACAACAAGGACTGTCCCTCACCTATCGCACACAAAATACGTACTGCCCCTCATTCATCGCACACAAAACAAGCACTGTTCTAAATCATGCACACAAAACAAGCACTTACCCCTCAATCATGGCATAAAAAACAAGCACTGTCCTAAATCATGGCACACAATACAAGCACTGTCCCTCAGTCACGGCACCAAAACAACGCACTGTCCCTCAATCATCACACACAAAACAAGCACTGTCCCTCAATCATGACAAACAAAACAAGCACTGCCCCTCAATCATGGCACACAAAAAAGGCACTGTCCCTCAATTATGGTACACAAAACAAGCACTGTCCCTTCAATCATGGCACACAAAACAAGCACTGTCCCTCAATCATGGCACACAAAACAAGCACTGCCCCTCAATCATGGCACACAAAACAAGCACTGTCCCTCAATCATGGCACACAAAACAAGCACTGTCCTTCAATCATGGCACACATAACAAGCACTGTCCCTCAATCATGGCACACAAAACAAGCACTGTCCCTCAATCATGGCACAAATTACACAAGCACTGTCCCTCAATCATGGACACATTCATTCATCACCACCGAAACAAGCACTGTCCCTCAATCATCGGACACAAAACAAAGCAACTTGTCCTTCAATCAATCACACCCCACAAACTAAATCACTGGTCCCCTTCAATCATGGCACACATAACAAGCCTGGTCCTCAAGTCATGGCAAAAGCACAAAACAAGCAACTGGTCCTCAATCAATAGGCAACAAAAAGGCCTTCCCTTCGAATCCATGGCACACATAAAACAAAAGCAACGTGTCCCTCAATCATGGCCCACCACAAAACAAGCTTACTGTCCCCTCCCAATCATGGCACACAAAAAAGGCCATCTGTCCCTCAATTATGGTACAGACAATAACAAGCACTGTTCCCTCAACCTCATGGCACCACAAAACAAGCCTGTCCGCTCAAATCATGGCACACAAAAAGGCACTGTCCCTCAATTATGGCAACATTCAAAACAAGCACTGTCCTTCTAATCATGGCACACCAAATACAGCCAACTGTCCCTTCATCAATGGCAACAAATTACCCAAGCCACTATCCCCATCATGGGCAACACAAAAATTCCAATTCACACACGAAACAAGCACTGTCCCTTCAATCGATGGCATCAATACAAAACAAGGCACCTGTCCCGTCAAAATCAATGGTAGCACAAATCAAGCAACTGTCCCTTCCAATCATGGCACAGCAAAACAAGCCCAATGGTCCTCATAATGGTATACATGCAAAAACCAAGCACTGTCCTTCAATCAGTCGGGACAAACAAAACAAGGCACTGCCCCTTCAATCAAAATGGCACACAAAACAGCAATGTCCCCTCAATAGTGGTACACTATAAACAAGTAACTTGTCCTCAAAATCAATGGACAACAAAACAAGCCACTTTTGCCCTTAATCCCATGGCGACTACAAAAACATTTAGCATCTGTCCTTCAATCAATGGCACACAAAACAAGCAGTCCCTGCCACATCATGCACACAAAACAAGCCACTTGTCCCTTCAATCAAAATGGCAACACAAAACGAAGCACTGTCCCTCAATCATATATCTTCGGCTTTAAGCAAACAAACAAAACAAGCCACTTCCCTCAATCATGGCACCCACAAAACAAGCGACTGTCCTTCAATCATTAGCCCGCAAAACAACACTGTCCCTCAATCATGGGCAAACAAAATCAAAACAAGCACTGTCCCTCAATCATGGCACACAAAATCAAGCACTGTCCCTTCAAGTTCATGGCACACAAACAAAAGCAACTGTCCCTCAATCATGGCATCCCACAAAACAAGCACTCGTCCCTCAATCATGGCTACACAAAACAAGCACTGTCCCCTCAATCAAAATGGCCAGCAGCAAACAAGCACTGTCCCTTCAATCATGGCAACAACAAAACTAAGCAATGTCCCTGCAATAATGGTACCAGCAACACACAAGCACTGGTCCCTCAATCAGGCATAACCAACAAAACTGAACCTTCAACTCATGTGGCAAACAAAACAAGCACTTGTCCCCTCATTCTCACAGCACAAATACAGCACTGTCCCAATGCAACACTGCAAAACAAAGCCACTTGCCCCTCACTCATGGCACAGCAAGAACAGCAAGTTCATCAATAATGGTACACAAAACAAGCACTGTCCCTCATCAGTCATAACAAGCCTGTCCCCAATCACGGCACAGAAAAGCCAGCAAAACTGTCCCTCAATCATGGCACCAAAACACAGCACTGGTCAGGCAACACAAAACAAGCACTTGCCCTGCACTCATGGCACACAAAACAAACACTGTCCCTCAATGCATGGCACACAGAAACAAGCACTGTCCCTTCAAATCATGGGCACACAAAATACAAGGCACTCGTCCCTCACCATGGCATGGCCACAAAACAAAACAGCAAAAACTGCCCCTCCCAAATCAATGGCACACAAAACAAGCACTGTCCCTCAATCCTGGCAACCAAAACAAGCAACTGTTCCTAATCAATCATGGCACAAAAAAAACAATAAAAAGGCGCTGGTCCCTCAATCATTGGCACCCAAAACAAATCTACTGGTCCTCAATCACATGGCACAAATTACGAGGCACTGTCCCCTCACTCATGGCACTCAAACACCGTTTGACCATCATCGACCACGAAGCAATCACTGTCCCTCAATCATGCACACAAACAAGCACTGCCCCCTCCCTCATGGCACACAAAACAGAACTTCCCGCATCAATGACAAACAAAACAATCACTGCCCCTCAATCATGGCCCACAACAAGCACTGTCCACTCAATCATTGCACACAAAACCACACCTGTCCTCAATCATCATCCTACCACACAAGCACTGCCGCTCATCAGGGACACCAAAACAAGCACTGTCCCGTCAATCATGGCACACCAAAACAAGCACTCGTGCCCTCAATCATGGCCACAAACAAGCACTGTACCTTAGTCATGGCAGCACAAAACAAGCAATGTCTCCTCATAATAGGTACACAAAAACGCACGTCCCTCAATCATGGCACACAAAACAAGCCAATGTCCCTCAATAATGGT
Organism: Macrobrachium nipponense; assembly: GCF_015104395.2. Lineage (NCBI taxonomy): Eukaryota > Metazoa > Arthropoda > Malacostraca > Decapoda > Palaemonidae > Macrobrachium > Macrobrachium nipponense. The sequence goes on from NC_061089.1 coordinate 29,475,668, forward strand.
AACACAAAACAAGCACTGTCCCCTCAATTCATACATACAAGCACTGACCTTCACCATGGCAAACAAACAATTCACTGCCCCTCTATCATTGGCACACAAAAACAAGCACTGTCCCTCATTCATCACGGACACAAAACAGCACTGTCCCTCATCACCCAAATGCCCACACAAAAACAGCACTGTCTCATTTCCCCATCGGCACACAAAACAAGCACTCCCTCCCAATGGCACAAAACATAGCACTGTCCCTCACTCATGGCACACAAACAGCACGTCCCCTCAATCATGCCCACCACAAAACAAATCCCCTCTGTCCCTTCACTCATGGCACACAAAAGGCAAGCACTTGTCCCTTCACTCATGGCACACATAAAGCACTGTCCCTCATGGATGGCACATAACAACACTGCCCTCACTCATGGCACACAAAACAATCACTGTCCCTCAATCATAGCACACATAACAAGCACACTGCCTTCACTCATGGCAACACAAACAAGCACTGTCCCTCAATCATGGCACACAAAAAACAGCACTGTCCCCTCACACTGGCACACAAAACAAGCACTGCCCCTCACTCAACAAAGGCACACAAAACAAGCACTGTCCCTCACTCATGGCACACAAAACAAGCACTGCCCCTCACTCATGGCACACAAAACAAGCACTGTCCCTCACTCATGGCACACAAAACAAGCACTGCCCCTCACTCATGGCACACAAAACAAGCACTGTCCCTCACTCATGGCACACAAAACAAGCACTGCCCCTCACTCATGGCACACAAAACAAGCACTTGCCCCTCACTCATGGCACACAAAACAAGCACTGGCCCTCAATCATGGCACACAAAACAAGCATGCCCTCAATATGGCACACAACCACAAGCACTGCCCTCAATCATGGCATCACAAAAACAAGCACTGCCCCTCAATTCATGGCACACAAAACAAGCACCTGTCCCCTCAATCATGGCACACAAACAAGCACTTGCCCCCAATCAGGCACACAAAACAAGCACTGCCCCTCAATCTTGCACACAAAACAAGCACTGGCCCCTCATCATGGCACACCAAAACAAGCCAACTGCCCCTCATCATGGCACAAAACCAACAACCTGCCCCTCAACATGGCACCCCACAAAACAAGCCACTGTCCCTCAATCATACACCAAAACAAGCATTTTGCCCCCTCACTCATGGCACACAAAACAAGCACTTGCCCCTCACTCATAGCACACAAAACAAGCACTTGCCCCTCACTCATGGCACACAAAACAAGCACTTGCCCTTAATCATGGCACACAAAACAAGCACTGCCCCTCAATCATGGCACACAAAACAAGCACTGTCCCCCTCACTCATGGCACACAAAACAAGCACTGTCCCTCACTCATGGCACACAAAACAAGTACTTGCCCCTCAATCATGGCACACAAAACAAGCACTGGTCCCTCACTCATGGCACACAAAACAAGCACTTCCCCTCAATCATGGCACACAAAAACAAGCACTGACTGCCCCTCACTCATGCACACAGAACAGCCCATGGCTGTCATCATCGGCACACAAAAACAAGCCTCCCTTAATCATTTTTTTGGCACACAAAACAAGCACTGCCCTCACTCATGGCACAAAACAAAGCACTGCCCACATCATGGCACACAAAACATTCTCCCCTTACCCTTAATAATCAAAATGCACAAAATACAATTCACTGTCCCTCATCATGGCACACCAAAACCACCACTGTCCCCTCCCTTCCTGGCACAACAAAAAGCACTTGCCCCTCACTCATAGCACACAAAACAAGCGTTTTGCCCCTCACTCTGGCACAAAAACAAAAGCAACTGTCCCTCACTCGTGGCACCAAAACAAAAAAGCATGCCCCTAACTCATACACACAAAACAAAACTGCCCCTCAATCATGCACACAAAAACAACACTGCCCCTAACTCTGACACAATCAAATAAAGCCTTGTCCCTCACTCTGGCACACAAAACAAGCCACTGTCCCCCTCACTCATGGCACACAAAACCAATCCTGTCCCCTCACTCATGACAAATAAAAAAAGGGCACTGTCCCCCCCTCACTCATGGCACCAAAACAAAAGCACTGTCCCTCAATCATGGCCACAAAACAAAAGCACTGTCCCTCATCGTGCACAAAAAACAAGCAATGTCCCTCACTCATGGCACACAATACAAGCACTGTCCCTCAATCACGGCACTCAAAACAAGCATTTGCCCCTCACTCATGGCACACAAAACAAGCACTGCCCCTCACTCATGGCACACAAAACAAGCACTGTCCCTCACTCATGGCACACAAAACAAGCACTGCCCCTCACTCATGGCACACAAAACAAGCACTTGCCCCTCACTCATGGCACACAAAACAAGCACTGCCCCTCACTCATGGCACACAAAACAAGCAACTGCCCCTCACTCATGACACACAAAACAAGCACTGCCCCTCACTCATGGCACACAAAACAAGCACTGTCCCTCACTCATGACACACAAAACAAGCACTGCCCCTCACTCATGGCACACAAAACAAGCACTGTCCCTCACTCATGGCACACAAAACAAGCACTGCCCCTCATGGCACACAAAACAAGCACTGCCCCTCCCCACTCATGGCATCAAAAAAAACAAAAAAAAAAAAAGCACTGCCCCTCATGGCACAAAACAAAAGCACTGCCCCTCACTCATGGCACACAACACGCACTGCCCCTCACTCATGGCACACAAAACAAGCACTGCCCCTCACTCATGGCACACAAAACAAGCACTTGCCCCTCACTCATGACACACAAAACAGCACTGACCCTCAATCATGGCAAACAAAACAAGCACTGCCCCCCTCACTCATGGCACACAAAACAAGCACTGCCCCTCACTCATGGCACACAAAACAAGCACTGTCCCTCAATCATGGCACACAAAACAAGCACTGCCCCTCACTCATGGCACACAAAACAAGCACTGCCCCTCACTCATGGCACACAAAACAAGAACTGCCCCTCATTCATGGCACACAAAACAAGCACTGCCCTCACCCATCGCACACAAAACAAGCACTGCCCCTCACCCATCGCACACAAAACAAGCACTGCCCCTCACCCATCACACACAACAAGCACTGCCCGCTCACCCTCGCACAAAACAAGCATGCCCCTCACCCATCGCACACAAAACAAGCACTCTCCCTCACCCATCGCACACAAAACAAGCACTCTCCCTCACCCATCGCACACAAAACAAGCACTGCCCCTCACCCATCACACACAAAACAAGCACTCTCCCTCACCCATCGCACACAAAACAAGCACTCTCCCTCACCCATCGCACACAAAACAAGCACTGCCCCTCACCATCGCACACCAAAAAACAAGAATCTCCCTCACCCCCATCACACAACAAAAAACAAGCACTCTCCCTCACCCATCGCACACAAAACAAGCACTGCCCCTCACCCATCGCACACAAAACAAGCACTCTCCCTCACCCATCGCACACAAAACAAGCACTGCCCCTCACCCATCGCACACAAAACAAGCACTCTCCCTCACCCATCACACACAAAGCACTGCACTTGCCCCTCTCCCAACCCATCGCACACAAACAAGCACTGCCCCCTCACCCTCGCACACAAAACAAGCCTCGTCTCCCTCACCCATCGCACACAAAACCAAGCACTCTCACATCGCACCCATCGCACACAAAAACAAGCACTCTCCCTCTCCGCATTCACACAAAACAAGCACTGCCCCCCTCCCATGCGCACGACAAAACAAGCACTCTCCTCACCCGTCGCACCACCAAATGCACTGCCCCTCACCCATCGCACACAAAACAAGCACTGCCCTCACCCATCGCACACAAAACAAGCACTCTCCCTCACCCATCGCACACAAAACAAGCACTGCCCCCTCACCCATCGCACACAAAACAAGCACTGCCCCTCACCCATCGCACACAAAACAGCACGTGCACACTCACACCTCGCACACAAACAAGCACCTGCCCCTCACCCATCGCACACAAAACAATCACTGCCCCCTTCACCCATCGCACACAAAAGCAAGCACTGCCCTCACCCATCGCACACAAAAACAAGCACTACCAAAAAAGCATCTCCCTCAACCCATCGCACAAAAACAAAATGCACTCTTCCTACCCATCGCACACAAAATAATCACTGCCCCTCACCCCTGCACACAAAACAAGCACCTCTCCCCCAACCCATCCAACCAAAAAAGAAGCACTGCCCCTCACCCGTCGCACACAAACCCGCACTGCCCGTCAACCCATTGCAACACAAAACAACACTTCCTCCCTCCCACCCTCCGCACACAAAACAAGCACTCTCCCTCACCCATCGCACACAAAACAAGCACTGCCCCTCACCCATCGCACACAAAACAAGCACTGCCCTCACCCATCGCACACAAAACAAGCACTCCCCTCCCCACTCCATCGCACACCAAAACAAGCCCTCTCCCTCACCCATCGCACAAAAAAAAAAAAACAAAATAAGCCTGCCCCTCACCCATTGCCACAAACCGCACTCCCCTCCCCCACCCATCCCACAAACAAAAGAACTCTCCCCTCAAAACCCTCGCCCACAAAACAAAGCACTCCCTCCCTCGCCCATTCGCACAAAACAAGCACTCCCCTCCCTTCCCATCGCACACAAAAACAAGCACTTTCCCTCCCTCACCCATCCGCACAACAAACAAGCACTGCCCTCACCCATCGCACACAAAAACAAGGCACTGCCCCTCACCCCTTGCACACAAACAATGCAACTCTCCCTCACCCCATCGTCACATCAAAACAAGCACCTGCCCCTCACCCATCCCCGCACACACAAACAAGCACTTCCCCTCACCGCCATCGGCACCCGAAAACAAGCCACTTGCCCCTCCCTCACCCAATCGCACACAAAACAAGCCACTCTCCCTCACCCATCCCGCCACACAAAACAAAGCCCACTCTCCCTCACCATCGCACACAAAATAAGCCAACCTGCCTGCCCCTCACACCATCGCACACAAAACAAGCAAACTCCTCCCCCCACCTGACATCCCGCACCACAAAGAAGCACTGCCGCCTCACCCATCGCACCAAAAAACAAAACAACACTCCCTTCACCCATCGCCCACCAAAACAAGCACTCACATCCCACACCCAGCGCACACAAAACAAGCACTGTGCCCTCACCCCTCGCACCAAACAAAACAATCACTGCCCCTCACCCCATCGCACACAAAACAAGCACTCCCTCCCTCACCCATCGCAACACATAAACAAAATCAACTCTCCCTCCCCATCGCACCCAAAACAATCACGCCCCTCCCTCACCCATCGCACCAAACAAAATAAGCACTTGCCCCTCCCACCCATCGCACCACAAAACCAGCCCAAAACTCTCCCCCCAACACCATCCCGCAACACAAAAGAAGCCTGCCCCGCAACCCATCGCACCCACCAAAACAAGCCCTGCATGCCCGTCAAAAAAACACCATTGCACACAAACAAGCACCCTCCATCCCCATCGCCCACACAAACAAGCACTTTCTCCTCACCGCATCGCACCCAAAACAAACAGCACTGCCCCTTCCCCACCCATTCGCGACACAAAACAAGCACTGCCCCTCACCCATTGCACCCAAACAAGACAAGCACTTGCCCCTCCACCCATCGGCACCTAAAAACCAAAACAAGCACTCTCCCTCAGTCCCAATCCGCACCCACAAAACCAGCACTCTGCCCCTCACGCCAATTGCAAAAAACACAAAACAACACTGGCCCTCACCCATCGCACCACAAACAGCACTTCCTCCCTCACCCATCGCACACATGGAAACAAGCACTCTCCTCACGGCAATCGCCAAAAAACCAAGCACTGGGGGGCCCCCCTGCCCCTCTCCCATCGCACACAAAACAAGCACGTCAATCCCTCACCCATCGCACACAAAACAGCACTCTGCCCCCACCCAAAATCGCACACAAAACAAGCCGCTCCCTCACCCATCGCCCCACACAAACAATTCCACTGCCCCTTCAACCCAGTTGCACAAACAAAACAAGCACTGCCCCTCACCCATGCACACAAACAAGCACTCTCCCTCACCCATCGCACCCACGAAACAATCACTCTCCCTCACACCCATCGCACAAAAACAAGCACTGGCCCCTCTCCCATCGCAGCAACAAAACGAAGCACTCTCCACTCACCCAATCGCACACAAAACAACACTGCCCTCCCCCATCGCACACCAAAACAACATCTCCCTCACCCATCGCACACAAATAGCCCCCACTGCCCATCACGCCACCGCACACAAAACAAGCACTGCCCCTCACTGCCATCGCACCCAAAACAATCACTGCCCTCATCCATCACACCCAAAACAAGCACTGCCCCTCACCCATGGCCACACAAAACAAGCACTGCCCAACACACATCGCACACAAAACAAGCACTGACCCTTCACTCGTGGCCACAAAACCCACTGTCCCTCAATCATAAGCATACAAAACAAGCATGCCCCTTCACAGTCATATCACACAATCAAGCAATGACCCTCACAGCGTGGCACACAAAACAAGACTGTCCCTCAATCATGGCACTCAAAACAAGCACTGTCTCTAAATCATGGCACACGAAGCAAGCACTGCCCTAACTCATGGCACGCAAAACATGCACTGCTCCTCAACCATAGCACACACAAGCACCTGCCCCTCACTCATGGCACACAAAACAAGGACTGTCCCTTACTCATGCACACAAAACAGCACTGTCCCTCACTCATGGCACACAAAACAAGCACTGCCCCTCACTCATCACACACAAAACAAGCACTGCCCCTCACTCATGGCACTCAAAAACAAGCACTGCCCCATTCCCAAAACTCATGGGCACACCCAAAAAACAAGGACTGCCCCTTTACTCATCGGCACACAAAAACAATCCCACTGCCCCTCCCACGCTTCCGCATAGCAAAACAAGCCACTGCCCTTACCCGATCGGCAACACAAAACAAGCAACTGCCCCTTACCCATCGCATAACAAAACAAGCACGGCCCTTACCATCGGCACACAAAACAAGGCACTGCCCCTTATCCCATCGCACAACAAAACAAAAGCAACGATGCCCCTTTACTCATCGCCCCCACACAAAACAAGCACTGCCCTTACTCATCGGCCCACATCAAAAAAAACAAGGCACTGCCCCCTTTACTCAAATCGCACACCAAAACAAGCCACTGCCCTACCATCGCACACAAAACAAGCACTGCCCCTTACCCATCGCATAACAAAAGAACAAGCACTGCCCCTTAGCCATCGCAACCCAAAACAAGCAGTCATGCCCTACACCAAAATGATACAAAACAAGCACTGCCCCCTTACCCATCGCATACAAAACAAGCCACTGCCCCTTACCCTAGCGCACACACAACACGCACTGCGCCCGCCTTACCGTCGCACACAAAACAAGCACTGCCCCTTACCCTCGTCGCACAACAAAACAAGCCCCGCTTGCCCCGTTACCTCAATCGAACATAAAACAAATCAAGCTCTGCCCCTTACCTTACCCATGCGCAAATACAAAACAAAAGCACTGCCCCATTACCCAATGCGCACACGAAAGACAAACAAGCACAAAATGCCCCTTAACCCATCAGTCGCACAAAACAAAAGCGAAGGTCCTGCCCTTAATCCCTTACCCGTTCTCACACTAAAACAAAGAAGCACTGCCCTCTTTCACTGTACCCATACGCTACAAGAAAACAAGCACTGAACCCCGTTAACCCTCCTCGTACAAAACCAAAGCAACTAAAAGCCCTTGCAAAACTGCCCCCATTCGAGCCCATACGCAGAACACAGTGACTGGCCCCTGTTTAACTCATTCGCAAACAAGAAAAAACAAGCACTGCCCCTTACCCTCATAACTGTGCATACAAAACAATGCACTGCCCCCTTATACTACTCGCATACAAAACAAGCACTGCCCCTTCCTCCCATTCGCACAACAAAAAAAGAAAAAAAAAAAGAAAAAAAAGAAGAAAAAGGATTGGAAAAAAAGAGGAAAGGAACGCGAATAAGAGGAAAGGAAAAAAAGAAAACAAGCCTGCCCCTTACCATCGCCACAAAACAAACAGCACTGGAAGCCCACCCTTACCCATCGCATACAAAAACAAGCAACTGGCCCCTTACCATCGCCCATACAAACAGCACTGCCCCTTACCTTGCACCAAAACACCTGCCCCTAAACCCATAGCCACTTCCCCAAAACAAGCAATTCTGCCCCCTTACCCACGAACACAAAACAGCACATGGGCACCCTTACCCATACGCATAACAAACAAGGCACTGCCCCCTTAACCCATCAGACACCCAAAAACAAGCACTGCCCCTTAAAATACCCTTGCGCATACAACAAGCACTGCCTTACCCATTCGCACCATAACAAGCACTTGTGCCCTTACCCATCGCCCGAAAACAAGCACTGCCCCTTTAACCACCATCGCACACAAAACAACAAGCACTGCCCCTTACCCATCGCATACAAAACAAGCAGCCTGCCCCTTATTACCCAATCGCACACAAAACAAAGCACTGCCCCTTAACCCATTTGCATACAAAAACGAAAAACACTGCCCCTTACCCATCGGACCACAAAACAACGCACTGCCCCACTTACCCATCGCATACAAAAAAAATCACTGCCCCTTACCCATGCCAAACAAGCACTGCCCCTTACCCCATCGCACACAAAACAAGCACTGGCCCCCTTACCCGCATCGCTCAAAAAAAACAAAACAAGCACTGCCCCTTAACCCATCGCACACAAAACAAGCCACTGCCCCTTACCCATCGCACAACAAAAGAACAAGCACTGCCCCCTTACCTCATCCGCACACAAAACAAGCACTGCCCCTTACTCATTCGCCACAAAGAAAACAAGCACTGCCCCTTACTCATCGCACACAAAACAAGCACTGGCCCCACTTACCCATTGAGCAAACCAAAACAAGCACCTGCCCCTTACCGCCATTGCATACAAAAACCAAGGCACTGCCCCTTACCCATCGACGATACAAAACAAGAGCCACTGCCCACCTTACCCATCGCCGTACAAAACAAGCACTGCCCTTACCCATCTCACACAAAACAAGCCCACTTGGCCCCTTGTACTCATCGCCCTACAAAAACAAAACCAGCACTAGAGCCCTTACTTACCATCGCACACAAAACAAGCAACGTCGGCCCCTGCCCCTTACTCATCGCATACAAAACAAGCACTGCCCCTCAATCATCACACACAAAACAAGCACTGCCCCTTACTCATCACACACAAAACAAGCACTGCCCCTCATCATCACACCAAAAAAACAAGCCTGCCCCCTCACCCATCGCACACAAAACAAGTACTGTCCCTCACTCATGGCTCACAAAACAAGCATTGTCCCTTACCCATCGCACACAAAACAAGCACTGCCCCTTACCCATTGCACACAAAACAAGTACTGTCCCTCACTCATGGCACACACAAGCTGCTCACCCCAATACAAAACACAAAAACAAGCACTGCCCCCTCATTCATGGCACACAAAACAAGCACTGCCCATTACCCATCGCATTCAAAACAAGCACTGTCCCTCACTCATGGCACACAAAAACAAGCACTGCCCCTCACCCATCAAACACAAAACAAGCACTGCCCCTCACCCATCACACACAAAACAAGCACTGCCCCTTACTCATTGCACACAAAACAAGTACTGTCCCTCACTCATGGCACACAAAAAACAAGCACTGCCCCTCACCAAATCAAACCAAAACAAGCACTGCCTCACCCGCCATCACACACAAAACAAGCACTGCCCCTTACCCATTGCACACAAAACAAGTACTGTCCCTCACTCATGGCACACAAAACAAGCACTGCCCCTCACCCATCAAACACAAAACAAGCACTGCCCCTTACCCATCGCACACAAAACAAGCACTGCCCCTTACCCATCGCACACAAAACAAGTACTGCCCCTTACCCATCAAACACAAAACAAGCACTGTCCCTCAATCATGGCACACAAAACAAGCACTGCCCCTTACCCATTGCACACAAAACAAGCACTGCCCCTCTCTCATGGCACACAAAACAAGTACTGTCCCTTAATCATGGCACACACAACAAGGACTGCCCCTTACCCATTGCACACAAAACAAGCACTGCCCCTCTCTCATGGCACACAAAACAAGTACTGTCCCTCACTCATGGCTCACAAAACAAGCATTGTCCCTTACCCATCGCACACAAAACAAGCACTGCCCCTCAATCATGGCACACAAAACAAGTACTGTCCCTCACTCATGGCACACAAAACAAGCACTGCCCCTTACCCATCACACACAAAACAAGCACTGCCCCTCACTCATGGCACACAAAACAAGTACTGTCCCTCACTCATGGCACACAAAATAAGTAATGTCCCTCACTCATGGCACACAAAACAAGCACTGCCCCTTACCCATCGCACACAAAACAAGTACTGTCCCTCAATCATGGCACACAAAACAAGCATTGTCCCTTACCCATCACACACAAAACAAGCACTGCCCCTCACTCATGGCACACAAAATAAGTAATGTCCCTCACTCATGGCACACAAAACAAGCACTGCCCCTTACCCATCGCACACAAAACAAGTACTGTCCCTCAATCATGGCACACAAAACAAGCATTGTCCCTTACCCATCACACACAAAACAAGTACTGTCCCTCACTCATGGCACACAAAATAAGTAATGTCCCTCACTCATGGCACACAAAACAAGCACTGCCCCTTACCCATCGCACACAAAACAAGTACTGTCCCTCAATCATGGCACACAAAACAAGCATTGTCCCTTACCCATCACACACAAAACAAGTACTGTCCCTCACTCATGGCACACAAAACAAGCACTGCCCCTTACCCATCGCACACAAAACAAGTACTGTCCCTCAATCATGGCACACAAAACAAGCACTGCCCCTTACCCATCACACACAAGACAAGCACTGCCCCGCTTCACCCATCTCATACAAAACAAGCACTTCCCCTCCACCCTCGCACAAAAACCAAGCACTCTCCTCACCCTCGCACACAAACAGAGCTTACTGCCCCACCTCACCCATTGCGCACCCAAAACCAAGCCTGCCCCTCAACCCTTCGCATACTCAAGCACTCTCCCTCACCCTCGCCACACGAAACAGCACTCCTCCCTCACCATTCACAAAAACAAGCACTGCCCATCACCCTCGACACAAAACAAGCCTCTCCCTCACCCATCGCACACAAAACAAGCACTGCCCTCACCCATGCGCACCCAAAACAGCGTTCTCCCTCCCCCTACAAATCGCCCCACACCCAAATAAGCACTGGGCCACCCCTCACCCACCGCACACAAACAATCACTGCCCCTCACCCATCGGCACCCAAAACAACAGCCCTGCTCATCTCGCACACAGCACTGCCCTCACACCCATCAGCACACCAAAACCAAGCACTGTTCCACACAATCGCACTCAAACCAAGCACCTGACCCTTCACTCATGGCACCACCAAAACCAGCACTGTCCCTCAATTCATAGCATACAAAAACAAGCAATGCCCTTCACTCATTACACACAAATCAAGCACTGACCCTCACTTGTGGCACACACAAGAAACTGTCCCTCAATCATGGCACTCAAAACAAGCACTGTCTCTAAATCATGGCGACACGAAGCAAGCACTGCCCTAACTCATTGGCACGCAAAACAAGACACTGCTCCTCAACCATGAAGCACCACAAAACAAGCACTGTGTCCCTCACTCATGGCACACAAAAACAAGGAACTGGTCCTTCACTCATGGCACAACAAAACAAGCACTGTCCCTCAACTTCATGACACACAAAAGAAGCAACTGCCCCTCACTAATGGCCCCTCACCCCAAAACAAGCCACTGTCCCTCACTCAGGCGCACACAAAAACAAGCACTTGCCCTTCACTCATACACACAAAACAAAGCAACTGTCCCTCAACCAAAATGGCAAACAAAACAAGCACTGTCCCTCAGTCATGGCACACAAAACAAAAAGGAACTGCCCCAATCACTATTGCACACAAAAACAAGGACTGCCCTTACCCAGCACACACAAAAAAAGCACTGCCCCTTACTCATAGCCACACCAAAACAAGCACTGCCCCTTACCCTCATAGCACACAAAAACAAGCACTGCCCTTACCTCATCGGCACACAAAAACAAGCAACTGCCCCTTACGCATCGTACACAAAACAAGCACTTGCCCCTTACCCATCGCACAACAAAACAAGGGCACTGCCCCTTTACCCCATCGAATACAAAAACAAGCACTGCCCTTAAAGCCAATCGCCCACAAAACAAGCACTGCCCCTTAACCCATCGCCACACAAAACAAGCATGCCCCTTACCCATGGCACACAAACCAAACAAGCACTGCCCCTTACCATTGCAACAAAAACAAGCACTGACCCTTAAAACCCAATCGCCACTCAAAACAAGACCCCGGCCCGTTACTCATTCGCACACAAAAACAAGGCACTGCCCCTTACCCATCGCACACAAAACAAAGCATGCCCCTACCCATCGCACACAAAACAAGCACTGCCCCTTACCCATCGCATACAAAACAAGCACTGCCCCTTACCCATCGCACACAAAACAAGCACTGCCCCTTACCCATCGCACACAAAACAAGAATGCCCTTACCCATCGCATACCAAAACAAGCAACTGCCCCTCCCATCGCATACCAATACAAAGCCCCAATTGCCCCTTACCCATCGTCACACCAAAACAAGCACGCCCCTTAAAACCAATTGCCACACAAACACAAGCATGCCCCGTTACCCTCATCGCACCACAAAAACAAGAACCCTGAGGACCCTTACTCATAGCACACAAAACAAGCACTGCCCCTTACTTCATCGCACACAAAACAAGCCACTGCCCCTTACCCCAACGCAACAAAACAAGCACGCCCCTTACCCATTGCATACCAAAACAAAAGCACTGCCCCTTACCCATCGCCCCACACAAAACAAGCAATTGCCCACTTACCCATTGCCACACACCCAAAACAAGCCGCCCCTTAACCATTGCAAAAACAACAAAACAAAGCACTGCCCCTTACCCATTGCACCCAACAAAAACAAGGCACTTGCCCTTACCATTGCACACCAAAAACAAGCACTGCCCCTTACCCATCGCACACAAAACAAGCACTGCCCCTTACCCATCGCACACAAAACAAGCACTGCCCCTTACCCATCGCACACAAAACAAGCACTGCCCCTTACCCATCGCACACAAAACAAGCACTGCCCCTTACCCATCGCACACAAAACAAGCAACGGTCCCTTACCCACGCACCACAAAACAAGCACTTGCCCTTACCCATCGCCATACAAAACAAGCAACTGCCCCACCTTACCCAATCGCACAAAAACAAGCAACTGCCCTTTCAACCAATCGCACAACAAAAAAAGCAACTGCCCCTTACCCATTCGCATACAAAACAAGCAACTGCCCCTTACCCATTCGCATACAAAAAACAAAAGCCACTGCCCCTTACCCATCGCCCCCATTACAAAACAAGCACTGCCCTTACCCATAGGCACACTAAAACAAAGCACTGCCCTTACCCATCGCACACAAAACAAAGCACTGTCCCCTTAACCCATCGCCAAAACAAAAGCAAGCATGCCCCTTACTTCATCGCACACAAAACAAAGCACTGCCCCTTATCAAAAATCGCAACAACAAAACAAGCACTGCCCCTTACCCTCATCGCACACAAAAACAAAGCACTGCCCCTTAACCCATTCGCATACAAAACAATCACTGCCCCTTACCCTCATCCGCACACCAAAAACAAAGCACTGCCCCTTACCCTCATTCTCGCAACACAAAACAACAAGCACTGCCCCTTTACCCCATTGCGATACAAAACAAAGCACTGCCCCTTACCCCATTTCGCACACAAACAAGCACTGCCCCTTACCCTCATTCGCACACAAAACCAAGCACTGCCCCATTACTCATCGCCCACACCAAAACAACACTGCTCCCTTTAATTCATCGCAAAACAACAAAACAAGCACTGCCCCTTAACCCATCGCATACCAAAAACAAGCCAACGGCCCTAACCCATCGCCCCTTCACAAACAAAGCCACTGCCCCTACTCATCGCAACCAAAACAAGCACTGCCCCTTACCCATCGCACACAAAACAAGCACTGCCCCTTACCCATCGCACACAAAACAAGCACTGCCCCTTACTCATCGCACACAAAACAAGCACTGCCCCTTACCTCATCGCACACAAACCAAGCACTGCCCCTTACATCGCCATACAAACAAGCACTGGGGGGGCCCCTTACCCATCGCAGCCCCACTGCACCTTAGGGTGGCCCCTTACTCATCGCACACAAAACAAGCACTGCCCCTTACCCATCGCACTCAAAACAAGCACTGCCCCTCACTCATCGCACACAAAACAAGTACTGTCCCTCAATCATAGCGACGTCATCGCGCAAGGGGAGAGATGCCGAAATCTCACGCTGATGTATATTCCCTGTTGATGAATGATTCATTGATTGGTGCATTTGACACACGATTCAGGTACTGCTTTCAGTTCAAACTGAAGGACATGCTCAAAAGTTAAAATTTTCATGTATGAGAATCTCAAAGAGGAGAGTAGTAGCCGAAACGTCATAGTGACACTACGTTGAATCTCTATGCAAATGTTATATCATCTTCAGTTAAATATATTTGTCAAAATCATAACAAATATATAAAATTATATATATATATATATATATATATATATATATATACTACATATATATATATATATCATATATATGTGTGTGTGTGTGTGTGTGTGTGTATAATATATATATATATATATATATATATAATATATGTATATATATATGTGTGTGTGTGTGTGTGTGTGTGTGTGGTGGTAAAATATATATATTTTTTGAATATATATATATATAATACAATATATATATATATATATATATATATATATATATATATACATATATATATATATATACTATATATATATATATATTAAACCTGTCAAGCCTGTTAGCA
Source organism: Macrobrachium nipponense (assembly GCF_015104395.2). NCBI lineage: Eukaryota > Metazoa > Arthropoda > Malacostraca > Decapoda > Palaemonidae > Macrobrachium > Macrobrachium nipponense. Next base: position 29,490,865 of record NC_061089.1, read on the forward strand.
AGCCATTGTTGATAAAGAATTCGATGAGTTACTTAGATAATAAAATATGACTGCAAAAGTTTGAAATGTAAAAAAGAAATTAATGCAGCAATACTGCCATCTCGTGGCCACAGGATGTTGCCACAAGGAGAAGACATGAATAATTAGCTGATTCAAAATAGTTAACGGATAGTAAATTGGCAAATACTTCCGTTTAATATTTTATGACAAACGGTTTTCTCATAAAATACGTTACTATCCACGGTCTAGAAATGGTTTGTGCGGATACGTGTACTAAAAGATGTTACCAGCTTGTGGTCTTGTAAGAAAAGCATTAAACCTTGGAATATTATAAATCACAAGGCAGTCAGTAAGTCAATTTATAATAAATATATGAATATAGTACAGGGGAGTCTTCATCCAGAAATGCAACTCATATATATTCAAATATTGGTTGGTTTCCTGTATGAAATTCTTCATTCCTAATATTAATAGTATTATAACTAGATTTCCATATCAATCCATCATTGCATTCATGTTCTTCAGTGATGAAAATGTCGCTGGGTTGCAGATGAAGTTTCTGGAGAAATGAACTCTACGGAAAATATATATCAGTGGATTTTCAGTTTGCAGTAAAAGACAACTATTGGGATCGCTTTGTCTGTCCGTCCGCACTTTTTCTGTCCACCTCCTGATCTTAAAAAACAACTGAGCCAAGAGGGCTGGAAATTGGTATGTTGATCATCCGCCCTCTAATCATCAAACGTACCAAATTGCAGCTTTCTAGCCTCAGGTGTTTTTTATTTTATTTAAAGGTTAAAGTTAGCCATAATCGTCCGTCAGGCACCGATATAGGACAGGACACTCAGGGCCGTGGTTAAAGTTTCAACGGCCGCGGCTCATACAGCATTACACCGAGACCACCGAGAGATGGAATTATATTCGGCGGCCTTGATTATCAGCTGTACACTAAACTCGATTGCGCCAAAGAAACTTCGGCGCATTTTGTACTTGTTCATGCTGATCACAACTGCAATCTTTCTTCGCAGCAACGGATTCCATCTTTCAAGCCTCAGTGATCTCTCGTCAAAAGACACCAGGCCTGAAATCGAGTGCTTCTGCGGCCGTGGAAGAGACAAGAGGCAACAGTCGAGGGACGACAGCCTCTCATCCCATGGCCACAACAACCAAAAATAAACAACCAAGAAAAAACCAGATCATTATAAATTAAATCAAGTTGATATAATTATTCCTAATGATACGCGTTTTCCAGCGAGAAGATTTCTGTTGTTGTCTCTGCTCTTCATCCAGCGAAGATGAGTTCAACATACCCTTCTCTATATCAAACTAGCGAACACGAGCGTGAATGAACGTTCGTGTTGCCCTCATATCATGGACCCTATATGACCTCACCAAAACTTTTAATCAGCAATTGGCACAGCCTTTCCCTAAATGTGTGACTTTCAATTATGAAGTGAAATGTGAAATTAGTCGATGAAAAAAAGAAATGAAATCCAGGAAAATTCTCTCCCTGATCCTCCTCGTGCAGCATGCGCATGACGCCTTTAAAGTGATCAAAAATAATAATGAAAAAGGAAGAAGAAAAAGAAGAAGAAGAAAAAAAGGAAATCCCATTAACCCTCAAACCCTAGGTTCATGGCGTGAAATATGGACTCCTCCTCCTCCCCCTTCCCATTGCAGCGCGGGAAGAAAAACAAGCAGCCCTTGTTATTGATTTTCGAAAGGCTCCTTCGGATACTGGTCATAAGATCTCACGATGGATAAATAACTATCGGCTACAGCATTACGCGAAAAGGACGACTTCCATATGCACAACAGTCTCTCTTTCTCTCTCTCTCTCTATCTCTCTCTCTCTCTCTCTCTCTCTCTCTCTCTCTCTCTCTCTCTCGTTGGACGGGTGGTTTTCGCGCTCGACTACCAATTCGATGGTACGAAGATCGATTCTCGGCTCGGCCAACGCGGAATCAGAGGATTTTATTTCTGGTGATAGAAATTCATTTCTCGATATAATGTGGTTCGGATCCCACAATAAGCTGTAGGCCCCGTTGCTAGGTGACCAATTGGTTCCTAGCCACGTAAAAAAAAAAATATCTAATCCTTCGGGCCAGCCCTAGAAGAGCTGTTAATCAGCTCAGTGGTCTGGTAAAACTAAGATATACTTAAATTTTAACCTCTCTCTCTCTCTCTCTCTCTCTCTCTCTCTCTCTCTCTCTCTCTCTCCCTTCGAGGAAAATAACGTTAATTCAGTCCGAAGGAGGACGATGAGTAGGAAAGGAGCATCGACCCTGCAGGACACTCCGGACAGGAATTCTGAATGATCGATGGGAACGCAAAAGTAGCGATCACTCCGCACGAATGACGGAACGTCTCCAATTATCATGACTCGTAATGAACTTGAATCAAGGGTGATCTAGATATTCGGTTTCTCCTGAACGATACGACCTCGTGAAACAGAAACTTTTGTCTTTTGTGAAAAGGAATCCATCCTACACTGAGGTCAATTCTGCCCTAATCCGTCACGCTGACAGGAACACAGCACATTAGCACACAAAAAATTCATTCCAAGAACGACGCTTCCACGAAAAACGTTTGGGGGAATGGAGTTTCACTTATCTATCTTTTCATAGACTGCAAAAAAATAAATAAATAAATAAACAAATAAAACAAGCACCTGCCACCATTACCACTTTATGAACAAATGATTATGATAAAACTAAAAAATAAAAATACACACGCTCATATATTCATATGTGTGTGTGTGTGTGTGTGTGTGTGTGTGTGTACGAGGAGGACGAAATTCTTATCAACTAGAAAATTCCCTTTCGGTTAACATATATGAAAATATATTGATTCCGAGGTAGAGGAATTGGACATTAAAGGACATTTATAGCTTAATGCAAATATATAAATCACGGTGATGTGATGAAAAATAATATATATAAATGAAAGAATGAACTAAAAAGTAGAAAAAGGTGCTGCTAATCGTAGGAACCCCGAAAGCAAGTCGACCATGAAACTGCCGGTGTAGCGTTTTATATGCACTCCCCCAGTCATTATTATACATGTAATTCTCACTCCCATCCCACCTGTTAATGCTATTCATTACTTTCATACATAGAGTTTAGACATAACTGTATACTTGTTTATATATTATATTTAGAGTGCTTGGCATGGCATGGTTTAGCTTGCCTTGGCTTTGCTTTGCTTTTAAAGTTCTTGGCATGGCCTGGCTTGGCTTGGCTTGGCTTGGCTTGGCTTGCCTTGGCTTGGCTATTAGTTTTTGGCAAGGCTTGGCTTTTAGAGTGCTTGGCATGGCATGACTTGGTTTGGCTTTGCTTGCTTGCCTTTTAAAGTGCTTGGCATGGCATGGTTTGGTTTGGCTTGGCTTTCAGAGTTCTTGACATATCATGGCTTGGTTTGCTTGGCTTTTAGAATGCTTGGCATGGGATGGTTTGGCTTAGCTTGGTTTGGCTTTTAGAGTTCTTGGCATACTTTCAATTCACATAGAAAGTAGGGAAGTGCTTATTATACAGAGGGAGTGTTTATGGCACGTATGATATGGACTGGGGGAGTGCAAATCATAAGTTTAATAACGAATCGGGAGTTACTTTTATACATATAATAATGACTGGGGAGTCCAAATTCAAGGGAGTGCAAATTATATGTGACACCGGTACTTGGAAAGATGGGAGGCAGCGTAAGTTTGGTTACATCTGCCACGTAAAAGGGTCGGGCTCCTGTAGAAGAACGGCGGAGCCAGTATTTAGGTGAATCATAAACTTCATCACAGCGTAAACCTTAGAATCTCAAACCAGCGCGAGTTATCAGGTTCCACAAATACTCCCGATTCTAACGGCATCTCTGCCAGCTGAAATTTCCTTTGCGCCACGAAAATGCTGAAAACAGCCAAGAAAAAAAAGAGGAGATTTATTTGAATTTCCGTTCTTTTTTATTTCGATCTCTCTTTCGTGAAAATGAAGAGGACGGCATCTAACCACATTCTTTAGCAGAAGTCATTTGAGTGTAATAATATTGAAAACGCATATGGCGTACAGCGTTTGAAATATGAAGGAACAAGAACTGGCCGACTGACGAAGGGACGGAGGGAATGGGGAGGTGGTCAAAGCCAAAAAAGTTCCTGATGGCAAACCATCAACAACTGGTAGCCATAAACTTCAACATTTTCTCAAAGACACAAAAATACGAAGACTTTTCATTCTCAGTGTGAATGCTGTTGTTAAGCTGCAACCAGCGACTTGGAAATTGCTTTGCGAGAAACGTAAAATAACAAACCCTACCTTTACCATCTTTATAAAGGCTTCATCCTCAAAAGTTACTTTTGCCGAGACTATTGCACGAGCATGAATGAAAAAAGCCTAATGGCTATGAAGAAACTCCAACAAAACAGTAAGGGCTGCGGTGAAAATACATAAGATGGAGCAAAAAAAAAAATTATAAAACACACACACACTCACACACATACACACACATATATATATACATATATATATTATATATATATATATATATATATATATATTATATATATATATATATATATAGATAGATAGATAGATGATAGATAGATAGATAGATCGATAGATAGATAGATAGATAGATAGATAAATGTATATATAATCAACATAGTCGCGTGTAGGACAGGAGTAAATTTCTATTATATGTTCTACTTTGCAAGAGGTTGCCTTGAAAATATAGGTCCTCATGCTAAGAAAAAGGACAAATAAAATATGAGTATCTCGCAATGAGAAAATCCCTTGGCCATACTCTTCTGAGATTAAATTTAGGTTGTTCAAAGTAATTCCAATAATTCTTCCCTCAATTATAAAACTATGAAGGACTTGTCATTCAGTCACATAAGCTTATTAACATTTGCATGAGAAAAATCTTCAAAACGACAGAATACCTTTGATGTTCATCCTTAATTGCAGATCTCCAGCCACGATAATGATCATGAAAATGAAGAAAAACAAAATAAAATTGCCGCGTGCGACAGCAGTCATTAGCGCCGTACTCATGCTATTGTTAATGATCTTAAAACAAAAAGCGCATCTGTCAAATACTATATATTTACATCTGATATTAATCTTCATTTATTCAATCATGAAATGAGATCGAGGGGACAGTCTCGGAGGACACAGTCTGGAATAAGACAACAAATCGCAATTCCTGTCGAACAAATTGCACCACACTCCTCATTATTGTCACTGACCCTTCGTACGAAGACTAAAAATAGGAGCTGTCGTGATTAATAGATATCTCTCTCTCTCTCTCTCTCTCTCTCTCTCTCTCTCTCTCTCTTCATTTACATTCCATTCACAACTCTATTTTTTGGTTAATGATCCACATTATATTTCGGATCGGGAGATGATGCGTCTCATCAAAGCTATCAAATCATGCAAATGTATCTATATTTTTTGGAGTATTTTTTTTTGGGGGGAGGGGCGTACTTATCTTTATGAACTCCATTTATATGAGACCCTGCTGTCCACAGGGCATTCTAGAACGTTTGGTTGTTGGCCTTGTTTGCCCCACCACCGTTGCTGGTGCCTTCCGATTCATGCTTGTACCTTCAAGTATTCATCCTTGCGACAAGACTTCGCCATGATCCTAGGCGTATTGATTTTGTACATAACGTCGCCATGACTGCTCTCCCAAATAAAGAACTACTGCACTTGACCATTTTCAGAGCAATAACTTGAGAACATGGATACCTGGAGCTCTGAGTGCAAAGGTACCATGTATGCGTAGGGCTGGAAATCTGATAAAAGTCATTTTGTCGTTCCTTTTCTCTCAACTCGATCATTTAAGGATAACAACGATACCTTTCAAATGACTGAGCATTGAAAATCTCCTTATTACAATTACAAATTCCAACCGTAAGATGCCAAACTCATATAACTTCATCAGCCAGTCATCGGCATGCCATTCTTCCTGTAGATTAAATCCACGGACCACAGGTCAAAAGGCACTGTCACACATATTTTCTACTGAATCAAGCATGTGTACCATAAAGAGAAAAGTTCCACATTATTAACATTACAAGCATCCACAGAAGGCTCATCAGCAATGTTCCGGCTGCATTTTCGTACACTGAGCCACTCATCTCTATATTACCCAAATTTTCACATATCAGGCATACTAAGGTTCAGCCAGTAGTCCATTTCTTTCACCTTAAACAAGCACCATGTATCGGTGTCCTATTCAAAATTTGTTTAATTAACCTTATTTTTGCCAGTTTGTAATCTTCCATTTCCCACACGTTACCAGCCAACTAACAGCACTCTGGCCCAACAGTTTTACAGGGCTAGAATATTATTTTTTGCACTTCTTGGAGAATTGATAAAGTTGCTCAATTAGATAAACATGGCTGAGGTAGCTCTAGTTATCAGCCAGTTTCTATGACACACATATCTGCAGTCTTTGAATTGTAAAACATCTGGATGCCTATGCTGAAGGATACGTTTTCCCTCAGGAGAGGTGTATGTCCCTCACGAGAGGTGGAACGTACATCGTTCCTATGTGACCTCTCGAGAGAGGCTGAGAGTTTCCAGCCCTGTGATTAGCTCATCAACAGCCAATCAGGAGCGTCGTAAAGGACTGACCTAGACATCAGATGCACGGTTGATGTGAATCGACTATAGTTGCCATCCTGTTGTTTGAAAGCAGGTTCTGCATTGGAATTTGTAGGCAGCAGAATGAGTGTGACACTGCCTTTCTGCAAACTTTGGTCTGGGATAAGGTGTGTATTATCACCTTGGCTGTTTAATACTGTTATGAATGGAGTGAAGAGTGATGTCGGGTAAAGGACATTAGATGTAACTGACGAGTTGTGCGATTGAAAATGGTCGTGCACTGAGTGTGGGATGGCTGATGTTCACTAGGGATATAATACTGCATGGGGATAGTGAAGGGAAACTGTCGATTTGTTAGGTGTTTGAAGATGAAAGCATGAAGAGAGAATGGAGAGTAAACGGGAGCAAGCGTCATGAAAATGAAGCAGACGATTACTTAAATTATTGGAGACTAAATATAATACATGAACAGTAACTTGAGAGACTACGGAAATAACCAACAGAAAAACTGGAGAAAGGAAGGTGCCTGGTTCGTATAAAAGACTTAAGAGACCTTTCATTCATAATGAAACTAAGCCTGCAGTAGTGAACGATGTATTTGGCTCGCTCTGCTTTTTGGAACTGAAGGATGATCGTGAATAAGAACGAAAAGAAGTAAGGCTGAAGTTGTTGACATGAATTGTTTCCTCAAAACTGAAACTGTGAAGGATCTAGAGATACGTAGAAAAGTGGTAAAAAAAGATAATGTAGGTGAAAGAATGGAGAACAGCAGGTAAGCAAAGGGAGTGTACATTTCACAAGTGTTAGGGGAATGAGAAAAGAAAGACTTAGAAGATGGTTTTTAACAGGTGAAGTGAAAGCCATTTTGGAAAGAAATGGTTTCATTGTTAATAAAGCTTGAGAATAAGTAGGGGTATTGACGCGGATTAACAGCACCGATGGTGGGCACTCACTGACGTCAATGGTATTTTATAGTAGATTCACATCAACCGTGCATCTAATGTCTAGGCCAGTCCCTTACGACGCTCCTGATTGACTGCTGATAAGACAATCACAGAGTTGGAAACTCTCAGTCCCTCTCGAGAGTTCACATAGGCAGGATGTATGCTCCACCTTTCCTGAGGGATACTTCTGAAAGACGTATCCCTCAGGAGAGGTGGAACATACATCCTTCCCATGTGGACTCTCTCGAGAGACTGAGAGTTTCCAGCCCCATGATTGGCTTATCAACTGCATATCAGGAGCGTCGTAAGGGACTGGCCTAGACATTAGATGCACGGTTGATGTGAATCTACTATAGTGTATTCATCCATAAATGAGCAGACAAAGTATGAATGTGGCAGAGATCATTTTCTTATTTCTTCTTATAAAAGCTGCAAAACTTCTTTGTTGCAAAGTATAGTCAGTCTCTAAGGGTTGTTGGCTCCGGAGTTATTCACCTGACTCCTTGTTATGTTGTATGAAGGTGAGTGGACAGCCTCAGGCTTGGCTCCGTCTATCTATTTGTCTATCTATCTAGCTATCCATATATAAACACAGTGTGTGTGTATGTATATGTGTGTGCGTACATATATATCTATCTGTATAAATTATATATATACACACACATATATACATATATATATATGTGTGTGTGTGTGTGTATAGACTGATATAGTGGAAAAACTCATAAACCTATATGGCCCACCAGAAGACAAAGGTGTAGTACTAAACCTAAGGTTCGATACGGCTCCTCAGGCCCAACGGTCAGGAGAACATGGAAATCGGCACTATAATTCACAGGCTTATTGAAACTTCTGGCGCTTCGATCCCGTAAATGGAGAGTGAAATGAAAACAAGTTCTTATCGATTTACCTCCGTAGCACCGAATAAAAAAAAGGTTTCGTGGCCATGCCATTTTATGTTGGTGATATTTGAAGGGAAATCCACGAGGGATAAGTGAGAATGGAAAAGAGGAAGATTTCCCCCACCGAATAAATCCTTTCAATTTGTACAAGCCGCCTCAACCCCACCATTTCAATAGGGACCACAGCGCGAGCCCTGCTTGTGACATCGTTATGCCCAGAGGAATACAGAATGTGGTGAGCATACTACTACTACTCTCTCTCTCTCTCTCTCTCTCTCTCTCTCTCTCTCTCTCTTTCTCTCTCTTTCTCTCTCCCTCTCTCGAGTATCATTCTACCTATGTTTTCGTATTTCGAGGAACAACGCTTTGATCTATCATTCCCGAATGAGTGAGATTGAATGAGCCTTCCATGGAGTGGAAATAATGGGAACTTGAGTCGAGAGCTTTTTCACTTGACCGGTTTCCATCAATAAAGGATAAAGAGTAATGGATATGAATATTTTGCAAAGAAATTCGAGTGCCTAATTATCAGAGGCAAGAATTCTATCGCTGGATTTACAGTAAATGCTTCCGAGAATTAACATGTACGTGAAATAATAACTTGATTACGTATGTACCCCCAACAATTATTTTGGCGAGTTTGAGTGAGTCCGCCTTTTCATTCAAAGTTGTGATACCGTTATTAGCAGTTTCAATTGGCCTGGCTGGGGAAAATCTCTAAGGGGATACGCCAAGCTTTGGCAGCACCTTTGGGAATAGTTATTTCGTTTGTTCAAAGGAAATCGGCCAGAGATTGACGTCAAGCATATACTCGCCATTTCTGGTTTCCTCCAAAATATTTCCCTAACGACTCCAGAAGGTAATATGAAATTAGACCCAATTTGAATTCTAACAACATAGATCTTCAAATGGCAATGAATGTTGACAAGATTACTTTGCCATGTATGGATGGAAGACGTTGTGAAGTCCTGTGAAAACTGCCTCCCGAACCAATTTATATTCCATTTTAACACTATCCCACTACACCACTTAGCTTAAAACAGTTTCCAAAACGAACCAGTTGAACAAAATCAGTTCCAGTTATTTCTCCATATATATATATAATGTACAGATGGATAGAACAGAATATAGGATTTAGGCCAAAGGCTAGGACCTATGAGGTGATTCAGCGCTGAAAGGGAAAATATAACAGTAAGGAGGTTGGAAACGTGAAAAAGGAGAAAACCTCGCAGTTGCACCATGAAACAGGTGTTGGAGAAGTTGGGAAGTCAGATGGAAGGAAGAGAATATGAACGGAGGTACAGGAAAAGGCATGAAAGAAGTCGTAGCTAAGGACCGAAGGGACAATGAAAAGACTCTTATGTAAAAGTCTACAGTGCACCAATTGAGGTGCACTGACGGCGCTAGCCTCCCCCCCCCCCCCCCCCACCCCACTCTACCCCCCGCCCCTCTACGGGTTAGATATCCTAAAGTAAATTATTGTTGCGAGAAAACGATGAGCTAGACTCAATCGAGACAGACACTCTAAAACCGTATGTACACACACACACTCACATATATATATATATATGTGTGTGTGTGTGTGTGTATACTATATCATATATATATATATATATATATATATATATATATATATATATATAAAATTGTAACTGCAATATCCACAGTGCCCTCTTCTCGAATTCTTCGCACTTTTTGGATAACCTTATCACTACAAAGCCTTAGATCTAAATGAAAGAAATATGAAGTAATGTTGATGTTCGGTAGCGGGAATCGAACCTGCATCCAGAGTAATCATAACGATGTCACTTCTCTGACCTGGTAGTCCTGCTACCGGACATCAGACTTACTTCATACTTCTTGCATTTACATCTAAGATTATATAGTAACGAGAGTATCCAACAAGTCCATATGTATAAGGTAATGTAGCCAGTAGATTCCATGTATTTGGTTTTTAGAAATAAAACCATAAGTCGAGATTTCTAAGCCTAGGAATCATCGTGCCGAAGCTCCTAGGCAGGAGAGTTCATTGGCTACCGTGCAACAACTGTTTCCTCGCGTGAGAAGTCCGCCTCGAAAATTACCATCACTGTAAGTGGAGACCTGCAGACAAAGACGGAGCTCTTTGTGTCCCCAGGCGCTGTGGTACTTGTGGAATTCTTCTCAGACCCTTGCGAGCGTTCTTTGCCTCAAAGACTCTGCTCAGAGGACGAAACTTTTTCTTTAAATAAATGAGGCGACATTACTATTCTCATAATACATTTTTCATGTCCCCAGATAATAAATAGAGGATAAACTTTCTTTGTTTTATATCTCCACAAGTTTATTCCTCGATCGAAATGGGGAGTGTATCGTCATATGATGGTGTGGCCACTTTAGGAGGAAAAATACAAGATTTTCCTCCACATTTCTAACCTCCTCTTCTTTGCACACTTTACCGAGAAGGTACTGCTACTACTTGTCTTATTATTATTATTATTATTATTATTATTATTATTATTATTATTATTATTATTATTATTATTCGGAAGGAGACCCTCTCGTAGACAGGTTTTGTTAAAAATGGTAGCTGCTTCAGCACTATTAATTTTGTAGAGAATCTTCTCTATTTTTCTGATGACGGCTTTCTCGTTGTTGCTTAGACTGGCGAGCAACGCCCGTTGAGTCATTTTGGTTTATTATTGCTTATACAATTCTCTCTCTCTCTCTCTCTCTCTCTCTCCAACGCGATGTTTCGTCCTGATCCACGGGACATTAGAGAGAGAGAGAGAATTGTATAAGTAATAATAAACCGAAATGACTCAACCGAATTTTACCACGCCCTTTGGTGCGTTGCTCGCCAGTCTAAGCAACAACGAGAAAGCCGTCATCAGAAAAATAGAGAAGATTCTCTACAATATTAATAGTGCTGAAGCAGCAACCATTTTTAACAAAACCTGTCTACGAGAGGGTCTCCTTCCGAAATAATAATAATAAAAAATAATAATAATAATAATAATAATAATAATAATAATAATAATAATAATAATAATAATAATAATAATAATAATAATAATAATAAGAGAAGTAGTAGCAGTACCTTCTCGGTAAATTAAGCCTATGTTGTCTCCTGACAAAGTGTGAAAGAAGAGGAGGTTAGAAACGTGGAGGAAAATCTTGTGTGTTTTCTCCTCAAGTGGCCACACCATCTTATGACGATACATTCCCCATTTCGATCGAGAAATAAACTTGTGGAGATATAAAAAAAAGAAAGTTTATCCTCTATTTCTTATCTGGGGACATGAAAAATGTATTATGAGAATAGTAATGTCGCCTCATTTATTTAAAGAAAAAGTTTCGTCCTCTGAGCAGAGTCTTTGAGGCCAAGAACGCTCGCAAGGGTCTGAGAAGAATTCCACAAGTACCACAGCGCCTAGGGACACAAAGAGCTCCGTCTTTGTCTGCAGGTCTCCACTTACAGTGATGGTAATTTTCGAGGCGGACTTCTCACGCGAGGAAACAGTTGTTGCACGGTAGCCAATGAAATCTCCTGGCTAGGAGCTTCGGTACGACGATTCCTAGGCTTAGAAATCTCGACTTATGGTTTTATTTCTTCAGAGAGGCACTGCAGTCAGTTGTAAACAAATCTGAACTAAGATGGTCGACTTTGAATCGCATCGATCCCGTAAATGAGCCATTCACTTGCACCCTACCCGTGCTCTCGTGCTTCCTGAATCTCCTTCTCCTTTCCAAACTGTCCCCCCTCTATTTTTAAAACCAGTTGAAGATATCCGCTTTACCCCCTCACGGACACCAACCTGTTACACCATCATTGCCGCATTTCTATATCTCTTACCCATCCCATCAGACCTACTCTGTATTCACAAAACACTCGGTCCACAGATATCATTCCTCTTTTCACAATCTTCTTCAAAAATTCACCAGTTTGCTATCATGGACAGTTTTCTTTTCCTCTAAACCCTTTCGTGTTCCTTTTGCGGTCTTGCTTACTATGATACACTTCTCCTCTAACAAACATTATCTCTTACGTTGACATCTCTTTGTCTGTATGAATCAACGTTCTCAATCAACCATCCATACTTACTTTCTCAGCTCCATCTTCCAAGATGTCTTTATAATTCATTTTCTTTATTCCCTCAAAAAGTTCACTATTCCACCTTCAAACACCTGCTTCACACTTCACATAGTTCACTCTTTCTTTCACAAGAAATCCCAAAGTCAAATCAAAATGAAATTCTTTACATTTTATCATCATTCAAGCATGACTGCCTTGTATCCACACCGTTCAATAATTCTTCAAACAGATAACTCATAATCATTCATTCAACAGCTCTTCAAATATCTCATACCATTGACCTTTGAATGCAGTCTCCGCGCTTGCTGAAGCTGAATTCAATGTATATTTGATATATATATATATATATATATATATATATATTATATATATATATATCTATATATATATATATATATGAAGAGAGAGACAGACAGAGTTAAAGCCAATATATTTCAAAGAGCAACAGTATTTGTGGGGGGGGGGAGAAGAAGAGAGAGAGAGAGAGAGAGAGAGAGAGAGAGAGAGAGAGAGAGAGAGAGAGAGAGAGCCAATAAAGTTAACGAGCAACAGTGGTTTTTTTGGAATGAGAGAGAGAGAGAGAGAGAGAGAAGAGAGAGAGAGAGAGAGAGCCAATAAAGTCAATGAGCAACAGTGCTTTTTTTTGGAATGAGAGAGAGTTACAAGGATTAAGGTGTCTCAAAGACTTTTTAGTCCATCCGAGGAGACATCGGGTGCTCACTTATCTCTTGGAGCAGGTTTTACTGGTCATTCACTGTGTCCTAATGATTTTGTCTAGCTTCTTTTAAACTCTTCCACACTGTTGCTGTTAACAACTTCTGGTGGCAGTTTATTCCGTGTCACATATCTTGTATGTAAAGAAGTTCCCTCGATGAAATGTGTCGTATCTCCTCGGTTCTAGTTTCCATCCATTATTTCTTGTCTGGTTTTCGTTTAACGTAAATAGGTTACTGTCTTCTTTGTTACGCTTTTCAGTATTTTGAATGTTTCTATTAGTTGTCCTCGCAAACGTTGAGTTTCTAAGTCATACATGTTCAGGCTCTCTAGTTGTCTTTGGTAACCTATTTGCCTGATGGATGGAATGAACTTTTTGGCTCTAGCTTGTACAAACCCCTTCTGATCTTTTTACGTCTTTTATCGGTGTTGGTGACCAAAACTGTACTTCATATTCAAGGTGAGGTCTCATCACTATTGATGTGTAGAGCTGCAGCACCGTGTCCATGTTTCTGTATTTAAACTGCCTTTTTATGTATTCTACTAGTTTCTGTGCCTTCTTTTCAGTTTTTATGCACTGTTTTGTGGATTTTAAGTCCTTTGCAATAATGACTCTAGGGTCGACTTCTTGTTCTACACTATTTATGTCATTCCCAAGCAGCGTGTAGTTAGCATGTTATTTGTTATTTGTAACACTTTACACTTATCCAAGTTAAAAGGCATTTGCCATCTTTTAAACCACTCTCCTATTTTCTTTAGATCATTTCTTAAACTTTCCACTTTATCTGGGTCTGCTGCATTTACACCTACTTTGGTGTCATCTGCAAATTTGACTATCCTGCTAGTTAAGCCACCACCAATGTCATTAATGCGAATCAAAAACAGGAGTTGGCCATAGACAGAGCCCTGAGGAACTCTGCCTGTCATATCTGCCCATTCTGATTCTTCACCATTTATTACGACTCTGTTTTCTAGAAGTTATCCAGTTTTCAATCCAGTCTGCGATTTCTCCTACAGTTCCTAAAGCTCTAACTTTTGTCATTAGTTTCTTGTGTGGAACTTTGTCAAAGACTACGACTTTCGTAAATACCAAGCATGTTATGAAAAAACACCATGAGGTTTGATAGGCAGAATCTGTTCTGTCTGAAACCATGTAGGCTGTTTAACAGCAAGTTGTTTCTATCAATGTGATCCACAATTTGATCTGCAATCATGGACTCAAAAATCTTACAAACGACCGACGTTAGACAAATTGGTCTATAATTTCCCGGCTCTTCTCTTGGACCTGTTTTGTAAACTGGGGGCACATTTCCTAGTTTCCATCCTTTTTCTGTAGAGATTATACATATGAGGAACTATCTCCTCTTTTAGCTCTTTAATTTCTCTTAGATGAATCCCATTCCGGACAGAAAATTTGAACTCATTGATTTTATCTATTTTGTTTTTAATGTTCCCTTCTGTAAATATTATTTTGCGCAACAGTTCTGCCCCTTCATATTCAATGGCTGGTTCCGGTATGGAGGTAGTGTCTTCTAATTGAGGTAGTTTCTTCTATTGTAAAAGCCAATAAAGTCAAAGAGCAACAGTGTTTTTTTCAGAGAGAGAGAGAGAGAGAGAGAGAGAGAGAGAGAGAGAGTAAATTCAAAGAGCAACAGTCGTTGATTTTGGAAAGATGAGAGAGAGAGAGAGAGAGAGAGAGAGAGAGAGAGAGAGAGAGAGAGAGAGAGAGAGAGAGGCGGGGGACGGGGGAGGTAATAACCATCTTGAATTCTTCCCAAGATGTGAAAATTACATTTACCGACGCTGCAACGATTCGCAGAGGAATGTGGTTAGAATTCGTCTTATCATTCAGAGACCTTTCAAGTCAAGTCCATCCTTCGCAAAACTTCAATTCTTCTTTCCTTCTTTTTTTTCTTTAATGAAACGTAAAAAATCTCTAATATTCTCCAGAGCAGATTGTCGCTGACATTTAAAATGAAATTTTACCAGTTTAATATGCCAGCATTTTCCAAATACGAAGGTAATATGAAACTGATATCAAAGCGAGTCATCGTCATGGGTTTTAGCTCTCTGTAAAAGATGACTATTTGTCTGTCCCTCCGCACTTTTTCACTCCGCTTGCAGATCTTATAAACTACCGAGGATAGAGGGCTGCAAATTGCTACGTTGATCATACACGCTCCCTATCATCAAACATACCAAATTGCAGCCCTCTAGCCTCAGTAGTTTTTATCGCTTACTCGGGGAGTAAGCCTACAAACTACTTTGTTGTTGGGGGCGGAAAGATCTATGGAAGAGCCTAGAAAGGTCAGAAAAAAGTGTTTCGCGTTGAGTTAAAGATGCAGGAATTTTAGGATAGGATATTATTTTATGATCTATTCATAAGAATGAAAATGTAAAAGAATAAATAATGTGCATGTTAAACAATACAGAAAAATCATTTCTAATAAATTATTGCGTATTCGTTTCTATTTTCATTGCTGAAACAAGGAACTATTTGACCGTGTATTTACGTTAAAAGCCAGGAATATAATGTTAACAACTTACGCGTGAGGGGAAAATCTTCCACGCATCCTGCTGTAGGTGCCAACAACTCAGGCCACCATCGGGCTGTGGCTGAAAGTTTCATGGGCAGCGGCTGAGAGTTCCATAGAGCATTATACGCCGTACAGAAAACTTGATTGCACCGAAGGCACTTCGTCGCAATTTTAACTTGTTTCACTTTATATTTTAATCCCTGTCTCTTAAGCTGCGCTAATCTCATGAAAAGCAGCAAATTCAAGATAATGTTCACTTAGATTCTTTCCCCCCTAAAATTACGTTGTCCTTTCCCATCCATCAAGAGTAATTACAAAAAAATACAAAAGTATTATGTGTGACTCCGATTTCATAGCTATAAATATATATATATATATATATATATATATATATATATATTAGATTATATATAAATAAATCATATACACTATATATCTACATGTACGAACATACATATGAATTTAAATATATATATAATTTATATATATACACATATATATATATAATATACATAATATATATACCTCCATATGCAGACATACTTACAAATACAAATTATAATATGTGTGTGTATGTGTGTGCGTATAGAGAGAGAGAGAGAGAGAGAGAGAGAGAGAGAGAGAGAGAGAGATGCATTGTGGAATATTCGGAAACAAAAATCTCATAATCTTCGGCAGAAAGTTCGTCATCAACAAAATTGCAGGAAAGCATTTGTAACCTAAGGTCTATTTCGAGAAAACAACACCTAAACTAAACTAGCTTTACCGCCAACATTCATTTCTGTTAGAAGAAAGAGAAAAGGAGATTCCTCGGCCGTTCCAGGCTGCCTTAAAGATGGAGGAAGTGTTAAGAAATAACTCATCTAATCACTGTTTCTAATTAGCATTACAAATATGTATTTTCGTTGTAGCTACAGAAGCGAGTAATGAGATATACTTAATTATTCAAATAACCTTCTTAATTAACTACACAGTGCAAGTACAGATAAAGTACGAAATGTTCCGCGTGCGCGCAAAAAAAGAAAAAAATAGGAAAAACATTACTTGCAGCTTTATTGTTTTGCCCTCCGACAATAGCTCTGTACATCTTCATTTATGTATGAAAACTGGGACGTGGGTTGGCCCAAAGAACGGCAAAGAAAAACTTTTGATAATATTACCGCGTCCATATTGAAAACGGCCAACTATGAGGAATATTAATTTGAAACACTTCAAAGCTCTTTATCACAAAATAGAGAGTGGCGCTTCTCTTGTGAAACGTTGCCTTGAATTATCTAACCAATAACGAAAAGTGATAGCGTGCCTTTGCACAGAGCAAGAAGCATTCACACGAGCGCAAATGAGCGGGAGATCTGAAGCACTTACCTTCGTGACAGGCGATGTGTAGGCGCAGCATAGCAGGCCAGCAGTGACCCAAAGTGCAAGAAACATGCTGAAAACAAGGCTAGGCACTGCCTTCACTCCGCTTGTCTCGAGTTTAATGTGAATGTGCAACCTGGTAGACGGGGAGTGCCTAACGGGCCTGAGTTTCTCACGCCCCGGACAACCTGTTGAAACCGACGGCACACGACACGCTGTTGGAGGATCTTCGCCACGCAATCCTCGTATTTATACTCGGGTCAGTAGCTCCACCCACACTGTGTGACGTCAGTGTGATATGCCACTCGCTCTTTTTTCTTCGTTTTATTATCGTCTCTTCATAACGAGAACGAAAACTGTCCGTATGCCTTTTCGGAGGAATTCAAATAAGAATCAAAGACGCCAAGTTCAGAGTGACATCGAGGCAAATTGTAAAGCGTTCATTGCCAATAAAATATATTGATTACTAACGTGGCCAACTCGACCCAAAGAGGACAAGCGAGGATAGGTGGGTCTACGCCCCCACATTTGCAACTTTCATGGAAGTGATTAGTCTTGTGGGAATCTTTAGTTTCAGCGGAGCTTTAAAAGGAAATTCATTCAGTGAATAAAATGCATATTTTCCACGAGAGGAGAATTTTCATTTCACTGACACCTGTACTTGGAAGCATCAGGATTTCGACATATATCTGTTCTTAGTGTCAAACCTCAGGAACTCATTTTCTGGCACTACTGATACTTTTTGTCTGATCCTCTTTTAGTCTTTAATTATTATTAGTAAATTCCTCGACTGTACTTTCTTGTCTTATGTTTATTTTTATTTCAAGGTTGTTAGCAATCGATTTATTTCGAACAACAACTTCACAAAGGTTCAAAAAGGTTTCTAGGGGACTTAGAAATATAAAGAATCCTATTATGTTACAAATTTCCTCAAGATTTTTAACGTGTAATTCATTTCAGACACTATGCTCCGAGTATTAGTAAAAGTAATAAAACAGGGCTCATTCCCACAAAAGATATCAATCTGCTATAAATGACTGATGCTTCAAAATTGGCTGCCAACAGGACAGAGGATTGGGAATAACCCCAACAGTGTCAAGGACACGTTTTTGTCTTTTCCAAAGTCTTCAAGACTTTTGTCTGTAGTTCATTCTAAACAACTTCTGAAAAATATTAAAAGCCATGGAACAGGAATCTAACTTTGAACACAATATATACAGACAATCTGAAACGCAGCTTTTGGTTTTCTGTAAAAGAAAACTATTGAGATGGATATCTGTCTGTCCGTCCGCTGTTTTTCTTTCCGCTCTCTGAACTTGAAAACTACTGAGGCTAGAGGGCCGCAAATTGTTATGTTGATCATCTAGCCCCAGTCGCTTTTATTGTATTTAAGGTTAAAGTTAGCCATGA
>NC_061089.1:29514398-29516898 GCF_015104395.2 Macrobrachium nipponense
TACTTTTACTCTTTCTGAGAAAACAGCTCATTGTCCTCGGGAATGCACTGCAGGAGAGTCGAACCGGTTTTCTTATTGCGGTGACATACATCTATAAATTAGCAAAATATTCGGAATGAGGTAGAATGAATCAAAGTAAAAAAAGGAAGGGTATGATATGAAAAATGTCTGAGACACATAAAAGGGTTGACCACCAGGTGGTGATATGATATGCCTTTTAATTACTGACCTCAACGGAAGTTAGTGGGTTGGTTACATTCAACCTACCAAAGCGCTTGACCAAAGTCATCCATCTGCACCGTCGATTTCGATCATGACAAAATTATCGATATGATCCTTATAAAGGTAAAAAGAAAGTTCTTCAACAACATTCACTGTCTTGGTATCATGATTCCCAAGTGAAAGGATTATTTCATGGCGAGGAAGTAGCACAGGGGATTTTTCTTTGGAGATGACAATGACAGTACTGAACCTGGACTATCAGATATTCCTGATAGTAACAGTAGTAAATATGGTGATGTTTATTGGATTGTAATGATAGGTAAACCCACCTTAGATCATCTTTTTTACTTCAGATTTTATCAGAGATGATCATGAATCCGAGAAAATGACAGAGGAGAAAGTGGATTTATGAAGCCCCTGAGTTGGTATGAGTAAACAAAGAAAGCGTGATACACTTTGTGAATGGAAGACCACTGAAGATTCAGTCGGTAAAAACCAGTGCTCCAAAACTTTTATTGGAGATAATAGCTTCCCATCTTCTACAGACTGCCAAGTCTATGTCTAATTTGTGTGAGGTTTTTCCGGATGAAACTTTTGGTCAAGAGCAAGCATTCACGGTTTGCAATAAAGATATGCAAATTGACCAGCGAGAGCCATCGCACTGAAATTAATTACCAATAAAAGCTACATAATTCGGTATTTGAATAATTACCTGCATATAATTTGCATGTTTTAGCACTCTACTATAATAAAACATCACGATAACGTAAGAGTAGAACATAATTTTACAAAAGCAATGAAAATAAACTATCGAAGTCCACATATAACACGGAGCAAATGAGCAGGATACTCATCTATAATGAGCAGGATACTCATCTATCACTAGTGGCAATAACAGACTCACAGCAAAAGGGTTAAACATAAGAAAGGTCAAATCCTAAATGTTAGGAGAAAAAGAAAACTTTCCAGATAACACAGACCGAATTGGCAATCACTTCAAGTACCCTGGCAGTGGTTGCAGCAATATTTGCTAGTTGGTCCTGCCAATAAAACTAAGGAAACAGGATGTCAGCACTATATAAGGAACCAAAACCCAATGACACCATAGGTGTGGGAATAGCCGTAGCGATAATCAGGAGCTTCACCATGTCTTATCATCCGTATAGAGAATGTGTATGAACAATTCACATAAATTCATAATTCATCCCAAGACCCCTGAAAAAAGAGCGAACAATTTTTTTTTTACAAACAGTGGCCTCAGCACAGATAGCAGTAGGCCTAAGGCAGTGAAATTGCGCTGCTATAAGCCTGTTTCTAACAATTACGGTGGTTATTCTAGTGTTCAAAAGGTGTTGCTTTTCTATGAATTCCAAGAAGAGGATTGCAATTGGTTGCTAAACTTCTGACATTTAGCAGATTCCTGCAGCGATTTTGCAGTTGGTATTTCCCTCTTCCTCTTCCTCCTCAGTTGGTTGGGGTCCGTTTATATTGAGCCTTTCCAGGTGTTTCTAACTTCTGTCCCCATTTCGTCTATTCCTCTGTATATATATATATATATATATATATATATATATATACTATATATATATATATACATACATAATAATCGAAAAGTAGAAGGCATTTGTTGTTATTACAATTATATATATATATATATATATATATATATATATATATATATATATATATATATATATATATGTTTGCATATACATGCATATAAGAATATTCACACACACACACATACACACACACACACACACACACACACACACACACACACACACATATATATATATATATATATAATATATATATATATATATATATATATATATGCGTGTACGTGTATATGTACAAATTTCTTTATAAATCAACAAGCTTTCAATATTTGTGAACAACTCAGTGCCTACAGGCACCGTTCTATTTACGACCGAACTCAAAAGCTGTTAGTAATTATTAAAAAAATAAAATGAATAAACGCAGAGAAGAAATAAGAAATATTTCAAAATAAACGAAAACATCCTTCCGTGAGCCTGGAAATACGCCGAGTGTGCTAGACATAAAATGATCCTGCAGGAAGAGCTTCCTCAACAGAAATTTACCCGTGACGGTAAGGTTCTTGAGGAGCAGTTTGAACTCCTTCAGCAAATGCGCAGCAGGAGAGAAATAATTAGCGAATTATGTCCAATCTGAGACGCGGTGAGAGAAGTTACGTGTGCTGGGAAAGACAACACCATCTGTAATAGCTTTATATTTTGTCTCGACTTTTCCAGCT
>NC_061089.1:29519398-29531898 GCF_015104395.2 Macrobrachium nipponense
ATATCCTCAATATTTCATCTTTTATTTGATCATAACAAATCTGACACTTTAGGGATCCTGAGGCGTAAACACATAAATAAACTATCTCTTGAGCATGCAAACGAATGAGTTCTCAGCAGAAGTTATCATCAGACGTTATTATGAAAGGTCAATTCCTAACCTAAAAAAGAAAAATACCATCAGTTTAAAGTAAATCCTTTTCAGCTAATGAAATTGTTCAAATGACCAAAGATCTTGAAAACTCGCTCCATTTCCGAAACAGAAGTTTCCTAGAGAAATATTAGGGGGTTATTGTTTACTAATATTCAAATATAAATGCTGCTCAAAAGAGGTTCAGTTTGTCTAGACTATGATTTGGCTTTTGTCCCATATTAGAGATTCAATCAAGCGAAAGCTTTCCCTTTCACAGAGTCCATCCTCAGCCAGGGAAGCTTTGACCATCAGATCTTATAGGCCATAGAGGTCGGGCATAATAGCGCCTTATATTTCATCCTCAGACCATAAAATTTTGTCTCGTCCGATTAACAAGATTCATTCTTTCGCTTTGGAAGGACCCCAAAAAGACACGTACAACACACACACACACACACACATTCATGAGTAGAATCCATTTTTGTTTACTTTCACCGTTTACTTAGAATGTCTCAACGCCCGACAGGAAGGAAAAATAGTTAAAGACAATTAAAAATTTCCTGTACAGAGTATAATGCTGTATGAACCGCGTCCCGTGAAAGTTTCAGCCATGGCCCGGTGGTGGCCTGTCCTATAGCGTTGCCAGAAGCACGATCATGGCTAACGTCAACCTTAAATCAAATCAATTTCCAGCCCTTTACCCTCAGCAGTTTTTTAAGCTCTGGGGGCGGAGAGAAAAAGTGCTGACGGACAGACAAATACCTTCTCAACAGTTTTCATTTACGGAAAACTAAAAAAATGTCCAAGGAAATCAATATCACAGAAACAACACCGTGAAATAACCAAGAAGGTTCAACGTAAAAAGCGAGAGATCCTTTTAAGGGGGAATATTGGGAAAGACAATCGAGGTCCAGAGAGAGCGACGAGGGATGAACGTGCTCCAGCAATGGTTGGAGGGACCCAGATCCTCCTGAGCGGGATTAGGAGCCATCGTCTGTCTACAACAACTCTCCTCGGGTCACCAGGCGAACGACAACACACTGACGAATATGGCAGCGGAAACTGATATTACAGGCTCGAGAAATATAGCCAGAAAATGACCTGGAGATTACCATCATTGTGAAATAATCATACGCATATATATTTGAAAAATAGGAGACGTGCTAGTGATCATTTATATACATATACTATATATATATATATATAAATTATATTATATATATATATATATATATATATATATATACATCGAGCTACAAATGTCCTTTAATATCTAATTCGCTCTACCTCGGAATTAATATATTTTCATATATGTTAACCGAAGGGGAATTTTTTAGTCGATAAGAAATTTGTCGGCTCACGGGCGCCAGCCATCGAACCCAACAAATTCAGGACGCACAGTGAAGCTTTAAACCACACCTCCACCGTAATGTGATATGACTCATATATGTGTATATATATATATATATATTTATATGATATATATATATATATATATATATATATATGATATATATATATATATATATATTATGTATATATGACTGATTATGAACGGGATCTAAACATCTCTGCAGTATTAACTGGTTCACAATAATCCCTGGTACAGTCATGGCGGCTTCTCAGAATTGTACAACAAACAGGGAGTTTCTTCTTAATCTTATCACCAGCAAATTCTCTGACATAAGAGGTAATATTCTCCGTAAAAGAATGGAATGGAATATAGAGTTTAGGCCCAAAGGCCAAGCACTGGGACCTATGAGGTCATTCAGTGCTGGAAAGGAAATTGGGAGTAGGTAGGTTTGAAAGGTGTAACAGAAGGAAAACTTCGCATTTGCACAATGAAATCATTATTAAGAAATAGTGGATAGTAAGATGGAAGAAAGATACGAATGGAGGTACAGTAAAAGAATGAAAGGGGGTTGCAACTAATGGCCGAAGGGACGCTGCAAAAACCCTTTAATAATGCCTACAGTGCACCCCAATGGCACTACTCCCCTACGGGCCTCGTTGGACGAGTGGTTTACGTGCTCGGTAGTTCAGAGTTCGATTCCCCGCTCTACCAACGTGGAATCAGAAGAATTTGTTTCTGCTGATTAGAATTTCTATTAATCTCTCGATATTGTATAGCTCAGATCCCACAATAAGCTGTAGGTCCCGTTGCTAGGTAACCAATTGGTTCCTAGCCACGTAAAATTCCTTCGGGCCACCCCTAGGAGAGCTGGTAATCAGCTCAGTGGTCCGTTTAAACTAAGATATACTTAACCTACGGCATACTCTCCTTATATATACCCTTGAAGCAATGTCATATAACTGATGATGATTATTGCCATCAAGAAAACTGGCTCAATATCCCCTAAGTTGATCATAACAATATGAAAGTATCAGATCTGAACAATACAAGGTCTTCTCGACCCAAATCTAAAATAAGACACCTAATGAGCAGGTAAAAATCGTGACGTCATCTTAACCAAGGCGATCCAGGCACAGCGATGAGAGCCAGGACTGCGTTCTTCGTATGTCAGATCCACAACGTCATATTTGGTTGCACGTTATCCAGAAAAAATGTTTATTAATGTAACCTAGTTCAGGGCATTTTGCCAGTGCGTTGATGAAACACAATTTTTACAACGGCAACGATTCAGTTAATTTCTTTTTCTGGTTTGGTTCTTTTTTTTTTATATTGTGCTTCAGTTTATTCTAATTCTAGCTATATGCTCGCAACGGCTGCAAAGTAATTTACATGTCCATGCTGCAGTGAATTCTATTCATCATTTAATATTGCCTTTACAAATTCATATACGTTTTTGTTACATTTAGAATTTATCTATGATTTTATTTTAAACAGATGTGCCCTGTTTTCACTATGGAATGGGATAAAGTCATGTGGCTGATTGATTAAGTCACGTGGGGAAAAGAAACAACGAATTGGAGGAAGGTCAATTGGCAATGTATCCTGATTTCCATCTCAATTTTTCCTTATAATCAAATGAAATACTTTAAAGGTGTACCTATGTATATTGGAATGACGATATTGTGCGGACGGAGACGTAGTATCCGTCACGCGCACACATACAAAAGGGACGGAGCCCCTACTGAGATTATGCTTTCTCGTACCTATAAATATACATATAACTGAGCGTGGTAGTGAGTCTGTTAAAGGTTTTCTGGGGTAAGTGGCCTGAGCTGCTACCGTCCTAATCCGGAAGGTCACCAGTTGTGATATATATATCGGTGGAAAGGCCGTGAATGACTCTACATTTTGATATATGATAAAAGGATATGTACAAAGGAAGGACGGACACTTTGGTTAAAATGTCGTCCTTACAATATCGGTAAAGAATAAACATGCAAAGGTTAAACCTACCAGTGCCGCACCCATTCCCGGGTCAAAAAGAACTCAAGTTGTGGAAATTAAAAGCCCATTTTAAGCCTTAACATCTCAATCGTTTATTTCATTTCATAAAGCTAAAACAAAAACATCTTAATTTTGCTACGGCTTTATTAGGAGGTAATTCGCTAATAACATCAAAGTCCGATTACGTCAGACCAGACCAGCACAATATGGTATATCTTAGTTTAACCAGACCACTGAGCTGATTAACCGCTCTCCTATGACTGGCCCGAAGGACTAGATATTTTTACGTGGCTAGGAACCAATTGGTTACCTAACAACGGGACCTACAGCTTATTGTGGGATCCGAACCACATTATATCGAGAAATGAATTTCTAATCACCAGAAATAAATTCCTCTGATTCTACGTTGGCAGAGCGGGGGGGAATCGAACTCAGAATACCACTCCTTTTTTAACGCCACTGTTCATTACAAGTCTGATCATCGCCATCTTGAATTCAAGATGGCGATGGTCTGATGCCGTAAAATCTAGAGCATAAGAAACGGCTATAAGCAGAGAGGTTATTTCTTCCTTCAGCTAATATTTCCAGCATATATTGGTGAAAAATAATATTTCTTCAACTGAAACACCAAGATGATAAACAGTAGAGAAAGATTATGACAGCGGACGAGTTAGCACTTATATATTCATATATATTTCATCCTGTCGCCTATGGATAAGGATAGGGCACTTGGAGAACAGATATGTACGTTTACATTTTCAAGTATTTTGTTTTATTTATTTATATATATATATATTTTTTTTTTCTTTTTGATAAGGCGCCTTTCTTGTTGACGTGGGAAGGACACCCGCCCTATGTTATATTTTTTTTCAGTTTAGATCTAAGTAGAGCGTCCAAAATGAAGGAGCTCAATATATAACAGTAACAATAATTTGCCTTCATATTGACAGCTCATCTCTTCCCAGAAGTCCCGTTAGGATCAGCTACATAACTTCCCATGGTTTCTAAGCCCTTTCTTGAAACGGATATTTTACAAACAAAGTAGGCAGAAGAAATGTTCCAGTCAGATCCTCTACAGGTGGATAACTACTCCTCAAGGACCCCAGGGTTAAAACCACAAATTCATTCTCTGGTCTTCTTATACGCAGAGATAAAATTGAGTTGATATAAGTATGTTTCCTCTGTTATCTGATACACAAACCTAAAAAGTCTGGTTTAATAAAAGGTTAGAATGCCCCTCAGTGTTTTATATGATAGTCCAATCCGGGGGTTGGTAAAAAAAAAACCGGGTTTTTTTTTTTAGAAAAACCCAGCCCGCGCGGGTTTTCAAAAAAACCCGGCTTTTATCGCGGAAATGCGGGATTTTTACAATTTACTAGTTTCATATATATTTTCTATTTCCTTATTCATTCTTTACCTTTACTATTTAAATCTAGTCATATTTCTGTGCCCTCAGTTTCATTTGTATTTCAGCTATTTACTTATAATCTTTGAAAAATTAAGGGAAAACTTTAAAAGTAAGTTGAACAGACATGCAAGTCTCATACTAAGAAAAAAAGAAAAAGATCCTTTCCCGAGACCGGTTTTGAGTCCAGACTGTACCAATATTGCAGTCCCGTATCTTAAGGGTTAAGTCAGACCAGGACCAGGTACGTATATATGGCAATTAAGACTTCTTTAGCTTGAGCCTACTATGGAAAGTTTGGGAAACTGAAGTCCCAAGTTTTTGACTGCAACTTTTATTAGACAATTTTCCCCCATTATCATTTATCTATCTAATAATTTATTTATCATCATTTGCTTATAGGTCGCATGTAAGTATGAGATGTGGGTTTTAAGTTGCATACTTGCTGTTTTGTAGTGTCCAATAAGTATTCTGACATATAGCCAAAACTACCATAAAATTATTTAATCTACTTTACCATACAATTGCAAAGCAATAATGGGCTAAAGTTGGTCGGCAACTTGTACAGTAATTGAGGTTTGTTTGCCTGTCATGCCACTTTACCTACATAAAACAAGATATAACATGTAAGATCATGCAACAGTAAAGAGAAACCACAAAGCCAAATGCCTAATGTACACGATAAAACTTGTTGAGCTTGAAAAGCATTTCTTCTGTAAGTTCTCCCACTATATTTTCCTTTTAGTTCATTACAGTTAACTGTGGCTGTTTTTATTTTCCCATTGAAACTTTTACTGCATAGACCTGTTATATACAGTTATTGGTAGCTTGTAGATTCTTGGACATGTGAGCTCAGACTGAAGAATACAATAATCATAATTACAATTACTTAAAATGTTGTGGTCTATTGAATAACTGTACTGTACTAGCTCTTTGCTTAAATGCATCTTTACTATTTTCGCTTGAATAGGCCTATGAAAGTTTAAGTCCTGTACTACCCAAAACCAATGCCAAGTTTGTCTTCAGGCCTAAAGTATTAAATATAGCTAGTTTTTCATAATTACATTGCTTTTCAATATAAAATCATAACAAATACTGCATTTTCATTTATTCCTGATATTTTATCATGTATGTGCATACTGTATACTGTAATTGTACACTACAGTAATGCACTGTTGCAGTCAAAAGTTGAGACTTCAGTTTACTTAGTAGCCCTAGGCTAAAATCTCAAGTACCTTATGTGCCTAGTCTGACCATAAATCTGACTTAAGAACAGATCTGACTTACAACAGCTCTCAGAGACTGATCTTGCTGTAGGAGACTTGCTGTACTGTAAATTGTAATGAACTATATTATGTCTTCCAAAATAAAATAAAAAAAAGGGGGGGGGGGTTCTAGGTATATTGTTTTACTTTTACACAATAGTACCATAATAAAGTATTATAGACGCAGAAAACAGCTACAAAAAGGTAAAAAACCCCGCCCGTTTTTTTTAGATTAGAAAACTATTCTATTATATCTTCAATAATTTAAAAAAAGGAGATTTTAAATATATTTGTTCAACTTTAAATTATGTATCAAACTAAAAGATACACAATAGAACAATGATAATGGATTATAGAAGCAGAAAACAATTAAAAATTTAAAATAAAAATCCCTCCGGGTTTTTTAAATAAAAAAAAACCGGGCCGGGCGGGCAAGCGGGTAGGTCCCTGCCAATAACCGCCATTTTTTTTTTTTTTTTTTTTTTTTTTATCCTGTCGCTATTGTAATTTATCAGCTGTGCATTTCAATATCTTACTACAGAAACGGAACGGCCATTGAGATAGAATACCCCACGCTCTCATGAATGCATCCATAAACTTTGGAGAGTCTGTATCAGTGGATTCTCTTCCTCTTGACTAACCAAGAGCAGTCAGTGTCTCAATACCCTGAAACGTTTCCAATCCGAGATTACAGACGAAGAGGGAGCATCGGGTTCAGTTGTCTTCGTCTTCTTCTCCATACGAAGTTATATGAAATGATCATTTCATTACCCAGAAAAAAATTGCTTCAAAATGAAAAGTACATTATTAAATAATTACAAATAAGATAAATTGCCAGGTTTACATTTTATAGCATGAGTTAGAAAATGCAAGCTTTGCAGTTTATTCTATTTCATTTTATTATATTTTGGGAAGACAGATGGAGCATCAAATATCCCGACAGGGACTTCGCTCAGCATTGTTGGGAGAATGCTCAGGTCATGGTTTGGGAGGGAACCATTTTATATATAGGAGTTGAAACGCAGAAGATAGAAAAGTGGTAGAGGGTGCTTTGTAAACATTGGTAACACATGAGGTGGCTTTTGAACTGAAATGAATTTACTATAGTATTTGGGCCAAAGGCTGAAATGAAAATTGACAGTAAAATGTTTGAAAGGTGTAACAGGAGGAAAACCTCGCAGTAGCACTATGAATCAATTGTTAGGAGAGGGTGAAAGTAAGAAGAAGAAAGAGTATATGAAAGGAGGTACAGTAAAAGGAACGAAAGTGGTTGCAGCTAGGGGTCGAAGGCACGCTGCAAAGAACCTTAAGTAATATATATAGGAGTTGAAAAGCAGGTGATAACAAAGTGGTAGAGGGTGCTTTGATAAGTACTGGTAAAACATGGGGAAGCGATAAAACCTTTACGCAGGAAGACTAGCATACGGACAAGCCAGTAGCCTGTCAATCCATAAATTTAGAAAGGAGGCAGTATCTCTTGGCCCCTGATACTGTATGTTCTTCGTCTTTCCCCTGACAGGTTGACGCGGCAATTGCCGTCAGAAAGAACAGGCACCGATGCTGAAGGTCGTTTGCCACCTACAAATCACTTTCTAACTGATAACGAGCAGCATCAAAACGATAGGCAGCAATGAAGATCACGGGGGGAAACAGCCATTCCATGATCGCCATTTCATATTCATATTTAAATCTGAAGGATTGATCTATGTTTTCCCATTCTGCTTTTGTTTTTTCTTTTCGTTTTTTTTTCTTTTTTTTTGCCAGAAGGAAAGACTCATCTTTTATAATTGAACTGAATATAGAATTTAGGCCAAAAGCCAAACACTGGGAACCATGAGGTCATTCAGCGCTGAAATGGAAACTGACAGCCATAGGTCTGAAAAATGTAACAAGAAGAAAACCACGCAGTTGCACTATGAATCAATTGTTAGGAGAGGGCAAAAAGTATGATATAAGAAAGAGAATATGAAAGGAGGTACAGCAAAAGGAACGAAGGGGGTTGCAGCTAGGGGCCGACGGCACGTTGCAAAGAACCTTAAGTAATGCTCACAGTGCACCGCATGAGATGATCTTTCATAATGGGTCACTGATGCCTTTCAGTTTGATAACGGAATTCTTTTTCGAACGGAGGCTGAGAACTGAATGCTGGAGAACAAATGAACAATTACGGATTAAGGGAAATCAATCTCTTTGGCCTCTTCTCTTCTTCACTCTCCCAAGAACTGGCCTTAGATGTAAGTCAATCACAGGTAATGTATGGCCTCACCTCAGCTTCAGATAAGCAAACAAGTTACAAAACCAATTTTTGGTTGATAATCTAACCACCAGAAAGAATTTATGCAATATATACCACGCATCACGTCCGGCTGACGTTTATTTTCTCTGGCACTGCCGCCGAGGAGGATTCGTTTCCATTGCTATGCTCTCCACTTGAAAAAAAAACATTTGTATTTACCGACGTACACATACAAACATTCGCTCACTCACCACACTCACACTCACACACGTACACGCATTTTTATAATATATATATATATATATATATAATATATATATATATATATATATAAAGACAAAAATGCTTAACTGAAAGAAACAAAGGTGCGAGGAAGAGTCCACAGTCCTTTTTCATCAAAGGAAACCTGAATTATGATAAAATGACCCACGACTAATCCGATAAATTGTGCAAATGTCAGCTTTTACCAAGGAGTTTTCCAAGAACTAGGTGTCATGACATTGCGCAATCCAATGCGATGATTGCTCATGATTTTGTGGAGAGGACCTATCTTGCACAACGGGAATTCCCTTTGGAGGTTTCCCTGGTTTCCGACTGCTCCTCTCATCAGTAGCGAGTACTCTGTCTATCTTTCTGTAGTTCTGCAGCGTTTGGGGATCGAGTTGAGCTGAATATAGAATTTAGGGCAAAGGCCAAGCGCTGGGGCCTATGAGGTCATTCAGCGCTGAAATAGAAATTGACAGTAAAAGGTTTGAAAGGTGTAACAGGAGAAAAACCTCGCAGTTGCACTATGAATCAAGTGTTAGGAGAGGGTGGAAAGTAAGAAGAAAGAGAATATGAAAAGAGGCACAGTAAATGAAACGAAAGTGTTGCAGCTAGGGGCCGGCGGCAACAGCGTTTGTGGAAGGCAATGGCGCCTTTTTCATGCGCTGTACATTGAAGACCTACTTTGCCTTCGTTGGTTTTCAAAGCTGATGATGGCACAAAGAGTTCCAATAGGAGTTGATACAATGCGCTTAGCTTTTATGCTTGCCGTTTTACTCATTTTGTCTTTAGTGGCCTTTGTAACGGCGAAGATGCGTGCTGAACTATTCTCGAGGCATAATCTTTCTCCGGCTGCCGAGTTGTCTTTGCATTCATGACTTGGGTGCTACGAGAGCCTTTATAAGAAAACGGAAATTTCTAAAAATCTGCGGAAAACATTAACTTGGACAGCGCATCTTTTTTTTTCTTTTTTTTTAAATATCCCATAGACATTTTACTCTTGTGACAGTTACATTGCATGTAACGAACACTGTACTGGAAGTTCCCCTCTAAATGTTTTATTAATATCTCATTTGTTTCCTGGAGATATTATTATTATTATTATTATTATTATTATTATTATTATTATTATTCAGTGAATGAAACCTATTCATATGGAAGAAGCCCACAGGAGCCAATGACTTCATATTCATGCGCCAAAAGAATATGGCGTTCATTAAGATGAAGTAAGAGTAAATAAAGTGAAATACAGAACAAGAGATTCCACTTACTAAAAAAGAAAAAAAAAATATAAATAGATGAATATATAAAAATATATTAAAAGGCAAGAAGAATAGTAGTAAGACAGTAATGCACTGCATTTTCGCTTGAGCATCTATAGTTCCAATAACACGACATCCTGTGCGGTGTGAAAAATAAAGGTACTCTGGAACTGAGAAGTTTGGCAGCCAGGCACAGTTACTGCATATTGATGCTACTGTTCAGCGAATCTGGTTATTCTCGACAGATGAAGGGATCAGAGATCAATTGTGAATGTGAAAGATCTTTGCTGAAATCCAACTTATAAAAAGTGGCAAAAAAGATGGTCCAAGTCATAACTGCTAGTATTAGGAAACAGAAACATACCACCACGAACCACTCTGTCTGAAAGAGATAAATCTCTGGCAGAAGCAGACATTCATACTGGAGAAAAGTATTCCAGGAAAAGAAGTATATCAGGCCTTACGAACAATACCTAACTTTCGTCCAGCATTTGCTGAAACTTTCATTAGATGTTTCTCAACAGTTAGGTCTGAGTCAAAAGTTACACCTAGAATAGATCAAAGCTTCCCACTCATTCAGCAAAGTTCCACCCACCTGAAGGGGAGGATGGGGTGGTAGATCTGTAAGAGATCTGCTATAGTAGATTCACATCAACCGTGCATCTGATGTCTAGGCCAGTCCCTTACGACGCTCCTGATTGGCTGTTGAAAAGCCAATCACAGGGCTGGAAACTCTCAGTCTCTCGAGAGAGTTCACATATGTTCCAACTCTCCTGAGGAATACATTTGAAAGACGTATCCTTCAGGAGAGGTGGAACATACATCCTACCTATGTGAACACTCGAGAGAGACAGAGTTTCCAGTCCTGTGATTGGCTTATCAACAGACAATCAGGAGCGTCGTAAGGTACTGGCCTAGACATCAGATGCACGGTTGATGTGAATCTACTATAGTCAATAGTCAATAGTGTTTTCACTGTACTGAGTTCAGCCTCATACCCCACCGAATACACCATTCCCTGATCAGTCCACGTCCCGACAGAGGCTGAGGGCAGCTTCATTTCTCATAAGTGGAGACTTTACTACACCCACAAGAATCGCATCACCAGCATACTGAACAATCTTGTTTTTCAGGCCAACAACCATGTCATTTGTATACACTAAAAATAATAGTGGACCAAGAATACTGCCCAGTGGAATTACAGATACAATAGGTCTTGGTTCACCAAAGATCCCGAGTCCTGCCTACCTGTAAGGAAATTTTGAAGTACCTAAAACATATCCCACTCCAAGATTCTGAAGTTTATAAATAAGTGTCTTGTGATTCAATAAATCGAAAGCAGCACTAAATCCATTTGAATTACTCTGCACTCAAAACCCTCATCAAGGTTCCCTTGCAACTGGCATGGCGCCTAAAAGAACATCGCAGGTACTTAACTGATTCTTGTATGATAATTGACTATCAGCTAACAATCCTTTAGATTTCATATACGTATACAGTAGCTCAAAAATAAGCTTTCAACAATTTTGGAGAGCACAGGGAGAATAGAGATTGGCCTGTGTTTATTGAGGTCTGCAGATATGCCGCTCTTTGGAACAGGCACTGTATTACTAAGCTTGCGCTCATCTGCAAAGATACTACGTCCACATTAAAAATCTATAGAATCTAGTAATCTAGGGAGACAACACACTAGGAATATTTTTTTGAATACAAAGGGAAGAAGCAATCAGGATCTTCTCCTATCCAGTTATCAAGATTATCCAAAATTTTCTTACATCCCAGGACGAAATGCAAATTTTGTAAGGACAGGTTCAGGATGACAAGTATCATGGAGAGGGACATCCTCAGCTGATTGCTTAACTTAAAAAGCTCGATGAAGCGGCTCAGTCTTTTCCCTAGGTCCAGTAAACAATCGACCATCATCTGTTAGAAGTGGTGGAATGGAAGACGAGCCTAACCCGAAGATAGATTATGCCAATTTGGTCCATAGCAGATGAGGCTGAGTAATTCCTTCAGTTTCCTCTTCAAGGAATTACTGTAATTTCTCTCAGCTGTATGGTAAGTTCTATTCACAGCCCGGCACGACTCAACAAAGATGGTGTCATTTTCATTTGAACGATTTTGTCTCCATGTGTGAATTTGGTCTGTTTGTCATGGTAGGTTCGTCTATATGTATCACCAAACCATGGCAGGTCATTTGTCATGAATTTGGTGACCTTTCTAGGGACATATCCTATTAATATATCCATCAGTATTTCATTTAGCTTCTTCTTGGGATCATTACCTAATGTAGCAACTGAAATATTAGGTGCCTGACAAGCTTTGATAATGCGATTCCAATTGGCTCTGGATTTAGCCAGACCGTTTTTCCAATATTGGAATTAGGGATATACTGATTGACAGATACGTCCATCTCAAAGTCACAATGATCAGAAGTGCCTATATAATCACAGAACTTGGACTTCACAATAGCTGGAACATCTGTGAATATGAGCTCTAATCTATTACCAGAAACGTGCGTGGGTTCCTCAATTAGCTGGACAAAATCGGAGGATACACAGAACTCAAGGGCAGGCCG
>NC_061089.1:29536898-29539398 GCF_015104395.2 Macrobrachium nipponense
CTCTCGCAGTAGTAGTCTGCAGTATTGCCCACTTCGGTAGTACATCTGCAATTTTGCCCCCTTCTAGTCTGCAGTTTTGCCCCTCGCAGCAGTAGTCTGCAGTTTTGTCCGTGCAATAGTAGTCTGCAGTTTTGCCCCCTTTCCGTTTCGATAGGTAGTCCCCTGTTCCCCCCCTCTCGCGGTAGTAGTCTGCAGTTTTTGCCCCGCGCCCTTTTCGGTAAGTAGTCTGTTCCCCTCGCGGTAGTTAGTTCCTGGCAGTTTTGTGTTGGCCCCCTTTCGGTAGTAGTCTGTTCCCCTCGCGGTAGTAGTCTGCAGTTTTGCCCCATTCGGTAAAACATCTGCAGTTTTGCCCCCGTCTAGTCTGTAATTTTGCTCCTCGCAGTAATAGTCTGCAGTTTTGCCCCTTGCGATAGTAGTCGGCAGTTTTGCCGCCTTCGGTAGTAGTTTGTGCCCCTCGTGGTAGTAGTCTGCAGTTTTGCCCATTGCGGTATTAGTCTGCAGTTTTGCCCATCACAGTAGTAGTCTGCAGTTTTGCCCATCACAGTAGTAGTCTGCAGTTTTGCCATCACAGTAGTAGTCTGCAGTTTTGCCCATCACAGTAGTAGTCTGCAGTTTTGCCCCCTGCACCATAGTCTGCAGTTTCCTGCGCCATAGTCTGCAGCTTTGCCCCCTGTGGTAGTATTCTGCAGTTTTGTCCCCTTCGGTAGTAGTCTGCAGTTTTGCCCACTGCGGTAGTAGTCTGCAGTTTTGTCCCCTTCGGTAGTAGTCTGCAGTTTTGCCCCACTCAGTAGTAGTCTGCTGTTTGCCCCTCGCTCCAGCGTATATCTTCCTTAATCTTTATAAAAAGGAGGAATTATGATACTATCCTGCATCTCATCTCTTCTAATTCCTGGGAGGAAATGCACTCTAAGAATCTTCCAAATAAGTTTTAACCCCAATATTTCTTCTCATATAATAAGTCAAATCTATATAAAAACACGCCAACATCCTCCTCATAACAAACAGAAAAGTCGGGAAACTATTTAATCGGTTAGAATCAAATCACGAAAACTCAAGTCATCGTTTTCTGTCTCTTATCTTTTCACATTTGTGGGAAGAAAACAAGCACAACGCTTTGTTGCATCTTAGCCCGGCTATTTTTGTCTCGGAGAACGCGGCTTTGAACTTTTATGAGCAATATCTTCTAATTTAGTCACATAAAAACTCTAATCCTCCCCTGTGCGTTCTCTTCAAGTTCCTGCAAAGAATATGAATCGGGCAAAAAGAATTGCTTACTTGAATTCCCTTCCGCTTCTGCCGGTTTGCTATCTTGAAGATATATATATATATATATTATATATATATATATATATATATATATATATATATATATATATATATATGTGTGTGTGTGTGTGTGCGGGGGGGTGCGCCTGATTGTTCGTGCGTACGGGTACACATGGGCAGACTGGTTTCGTAAACCGGTGTTGGCATAAATAGATGAAAGTTCATGCGAATTTAAAACACGATTACTGCTGAACTGAAATGTCGAGAAAGCGAGCAGATGATTACGTTGGACTCCATGAAATCAAATCTCGACGCGATGCATCACTTTATAGGTAAAATCATATTGGGAAATTTTCAATCTCCTTCAAGCCATAGTAAGATTCTCTTGCTCCAAAAATAATGACATTCATCAGATGAATCGAGAACCTGGGTTATGGGGCATAGAGGGCCTGTAGCCAATGTGTAGGCAGGCCCAAAAATATGCAACCAAACTGCAATCCATAATTTCAAAGGCTTTATTGATTAGATACGCAAGATTGCGAATTGACGTCTCAATCCACCATGGAAATCATCCGGGAAGCAAACACATATACTGAATTACGCACTGCTTTTCCAATGAAACGTTATTCGTTTGATCTGAAATGAACATCCTGGTGGGACTGACTTTCCATCCACATTTCAGACTTTTCAGAAATCAAGATACACCATTCTGACCTGGTATCGTCAAAGATCTCAAAACTCGACTCCTACATGAACCGAGGGACAACCGATTCAAATGTCGAGGCCGCACGACTGACTACTTGGCTCAGAGCATCTTATGTCTATGAAGTGAATACAGAACTTTAGGCTGAAGGCTAAGCACTGGGACCTATGAAATCTTTCTGCGCTGAAACGGAAACTGACAGTAAAAAGTCTGCAAGGTGTAACAGGAGGAAAACCTCGCAATTGCACTGTGAATCAATATTATTGTCAGGAGAGGGTGGAAATTTAGAATATGAATATGAAAGGAGGTACAGTAAAGTGAACGGAAGGGGTTGCAGCAAAGAACCTTAAGTACTGTCTACAACGCACCACATGAGGTGTACTGGCGGGACTAACCCCCTACGGGGATGTGCGCGTTCTTGCTTTGGCCCGCTCCAAATTAGGCGTAGAGAACCCCGGGGGAACCTTTTCGAAATGGAATGGCGAGGTGGAAACCGTCCATATATCACGGCTCCTTTCATTTACGTGGACG
>NC_061089.1:29541898-29586898 GCF_015104395.2 Macrobrachium nipponense
ACTTCTATGTAAACACATACTCACACAATATATATATATATATATATATATATATATATATATATATATACATATATATATATATATATATATATTATATATGTGTGTGTGTGTGTGTGTGTGTGGTGTGCGTGCGTGTGTGTGTGTGTATATTTATATATAATGTACACACAATTTTGCACAACAATTAACGTTACTTGCAAAGCTGATGATAGCTTATGTGATCTATTACCACAGAAACATATAAATGGAGAAGCAAATAGAAAGGGAAGAGAAAGAACCCAAACATGACCGAGCGAGGTACTCATCAACAAACAAGAGAGAGCCAGACCCGATTTTTGCAAACACCCGCTGAGGACGTGCCAGTAGGTTAATTAACTTTGCACGCTTGTCCCGGCTACAAATATCACCCCAGGCAAGAAATGTCAAGGTCCTATACGTACGTAAACTTAAACAATATGAACTTGAAATCAGAACCAATGTGAACTCTGAAATTAGGAATAGACAAGGAGGAATGTTAGAAGAAAAGAGTAAATCAAACACAAATCTTTCCTACAGGGGCATAGGCCTTAAGTATATAACTGAATATCAACATTCGAGCTAAACTTAACACTCATAATATTACCATGTATATGATTTTATATCTTGAAAGCACCCACATTGGATGAATTTATTTTGATGGCTGTAACTCCCCCTTTCAGATGTTGTGTATGATTAACCAGTTTTACAAATTTCCCTTTAAACACTGAATTTCCTTCCTTTTTTATATTGTGTTCCTGAATAATATAATATCAAATTTGTGTAGAAACATGAAGTTGACCCATTTGATTAGTTCGTGTTTGTTTAAATTACGAAGTCCGTTTACATGTCATGTGGAGGAATTTAATGAAAACTAAAGAAAATTATGTGAAACAAAGCTAATTTTTCTTAAGACTCCTCAGCACATTTGTTCCATTTTACAGTCTGAAGGATTTACTTGCTCGGATACATTCATAGCAGTGCGTTGGTCCTTTTTCAGTTACCCCTTAACTTGTCTCATATACCAAGTTCCGTTTTCTGTCAGTAGTTTCTCGTGGCTTTGGGATATGGATATTCGAATCTAGGAGTCATTCACGTTTTTTATAATCTCAAATTTCTGTTCCTTATCACTTTCCTGATTGTCCGTCGACTTTCCATCTCTACCTGTTGACTGGTGAACTTCATTTTGATCTTTTATATTTTCATTGTATAGCTTCCGTCGGGTAGTTCTGAAAACGACGGGAGCAGGCTTTAACACATCTTCGAGCGGAAACTAGTCCATGTTTCAGATGTGTCAAGTTAGGAAAATAAGGTTTCATTAGGCCATGGCATTCTAGTAAAGGTCAGCTTCTTCTTCTTCTTCTTCTTCTTCTTCTTCTTCTTCTTCTTTTTTTCCCCCCTTATCGGAGGAACCTCTGTCCGCCGTTCTCGACTGACTCCCGGGTTTCTTCTCCTCAAATATTTCAACAGTTTCCTTTCTTGTCGTTTCCCAATTTCCGTCAAACATTTCTTTCGGTTTTGTCTCATGTCGTCCTCGTGTGCTGCGTGTTGATCTCAGGGGAATCATTTTCTTCAAACAAAGACATCGTATTCTCCTCAGGGCTGTCTAAGAAAATGCGCGTTGCCGTCTATTATGCAAAACAGTTAATGCATATCCCAGGACGGTGAATGAAGCAGAAAAATTTTCTTTTATTCTCATCCTGGCTGTTCGAACTCCTCATAATGTTCCTCTGAATGGACCGTTAGCATATTTATTCGGCCTTGTTCCTTCTGTTTTCTCATACCTTGACGAAACTGAATTTATTGCTCTATATGAAAGCCCGAACATGACTTTTCATTTGGAGACATGAAAATGAAGAACTTCGATTAACAACTTCTACCTTTCCACACTTCTCTGAATGAATTTCTTTACCTTCGTACTTCTCCATGACCTTGAGAAACACCTACTAGAACGCGATTCCTACTTACAATCTACAGTATACTCCTAAAAGAGAAGACATGGCCAACTACATCTTTGAAAAGAACATTTCACTCACAATATTCTTGGCAGGGCAAAATGAAGACTGCAACACAGAGGAGTCCTTTCTCTTGAACGGCAGCACGGTCGCCTGACATGACCCAATGTTGCATTACAATGCCCATGGCTGAGAAAAAAAAAATTTAGTTTAAATATCGCTGTATATTCACATACCCCTCAAGTCATTTTTATCGATACACTAGCACTAGTTCCAAGGAATCTAGTGAAAAGTTAAGGCAAAATTGGGTATAATGTGTTAATTCATAAATAATGTTTTTTTTCTTTTTTGCTACGAATTTCGCTATCTCGCTTACCTTGCAGCCAGGTGGTGTATAGGGTACAAGCTGACAATTTGAAAAATACCTTCTATCCTGTGAAATATGCACACTACCCACTGCTCTACATCTTGCTATCAACTGATAATTTAACGCTTTTATATATATATATATATATATATATATATATATATATATATATATATATATATATATATATTGTGACGAAGTGCCAAGTATCTGGTTACTACACTTACCATTCATTAATTGTTACCTCACAACAGCCAGACACCTGAACCCTCATCACAGGTACTAAACGACTGAACACTCTAAAGGCAACAGTGATCCCTTAAACAACTTACCAGTACTGCAGAAAATCAGACTAAGTTCATCAAAACAGGTGTGAGGTAATCTTGTAAGTAATTAAATTAATCAAAGGGCACCACTCCATCAACAACTTTAAAAGTCTAAGTTTTTCCCTGATTTTAGAAGTCTAAGTATTTCCCTGGTTCTAAGTCACATCAAGTAAATTGAAGGAAAACAGATCAATTACCACTCTATGTTTCTACCTAGTGAAATTCACAATATCAGGGAAAATTACTGTTACTTGAAAACAAAGTAAAGTTTAATTAATTCTTGAGTCAATTAAGTAAAATTAAATCATAATTAATTTATCACAAAATTCAAGAAAATTAATTCAATTGAAATACAAAAGTGTTAGGCAATACTTAAAATTTGGAAATTAATTCACAAGTGCTAAACAACAATAAAACTTGAAAAGAATTCTAAGTAAATGCAAATTAATTCACAAGTGTTAAATTCAATTAAATGTGCAACGATTAAGTAATGAAAATAACTAAGTTAATTCAATTGTGAATGCAAATGAAAACACAGAAAAATGTGGGAAATACCAAAATTGTAAAAACTGTTAATCACACAGAATATAAAATAAAAAGACACACTTCAATAAGAAAATGGATAAATGCACAAAACATAAAAATCACTTCAAATGAAACAAACACAAAACACAAAAATTTGAAATGTGTAAAAATTGAAATTTCATCAAACCATTGTAACTATTAGTTATTAGTTCTCTAAACCATCGTAACCATTAGTTATTAGTTGCAACTAATAAAAATATAACACACTTTATCTTCTTGGTATACCAATTTTCTTTCTGCTGCAGCTTGTTCAAAAATTCACCACAATTCACAAAAATAGGCGCCGTTACACACTAATATAATGTTTGTTCAGATTCCACAAAAACACTAAATAATACTAAATAACTCTAAGAAATATCAAACCTGAAATCTAAAAGTTACGAGTGACCATTCAGTAAGTATGAAATCGTTACGTTACTTTAAAATCAAAAGTGCCGTGAGAGAGAGAGAGAGAGAGAGAGAGAGAGAGAGAGAGATGTAAACGCTTTGAGGATTTAAGCCCGAATGAAATCTGCTTTCCTTGTATGGGTACTTCAAGAGCCTGATGGGTTGAAAACGTTTTGGGGCAAAGAGAAAAATGATGCGATCTTCTAAAAGCTTCGAAAAGTGACGCAACTTTACAGACAAACTGTGAAATCTGCACATGGCATTCGGCATAGACATACGCGTATGAGACCAGTATACAGTAATGTACGCACTAGCACAACAAAGACACGTACCCGATCGAGACAGAAATCGAGCAATAATTAAGATTGACATGTTTTGATAACAACACGGAGTCAGCGATCTCCCTTAATCTCAAGGCGATGAAAAGTAATGAAAACCATTCTATCTTGGAACGGACAAAGCAAATCTCTCTCTTTCTTTACTACGTTACATATTCTTTTACATTATGTTATGCGAAATCTGAACACACATTTTAAACATCCTAATTCTAAGCTAGCTAGGAATCTGAAAAATGTTACAAAATTCTATATATAACATTTTATACAGTCAAAGAGGGGATTTATGCGCTTTGAAAGTAGCAATATATAATATACCTCCCCCTAGACGATTTTTTATCACGGTGTTGAATCCAACGATTCGCAACGGGATAAATAATCAGCAACTACATTGTTTTTGCCACTTATGTGCTGCACTCTTAAGTTATACTGTTGCAGGCACAAAGACCACCTGGTCAGTCTTTGATAATGATTTTTCATTCTCTGGATAAATGACAGT
This sequence comes from Macrobrachium nipponense, assembly GCF_015104395.2. Taxonomy (NCBI): domain Eukaryota; kingdom Metazoa; phylum Arthropoda; class Malacostraca; order Decapoda; family Palaemonidae; genus Macrobrachium; species Macrobrachium nipponense. The sequence goes on from NC_061089.1 coordinate 29,546,371, forward strand.
GGAGTGTGATCAGAAAACACTAAAATTTCTTCATTCCTAGGTCTATTCACATACACTTCAAACTTTTTCAATGCTGTGATTAAGGCTAAAGTTTCCTTCTCGATTGTTGAATATATTTTCTGATGTTTTTTCAGTTTTGAAGACATGAAGCACACAGGATGGTAGATATTATTTTCATCTTCTTGAAGTAGAACAGCTCCAATGCCACAGTCAGAAGCATCAACTTGTATCACAAATTTCTTGTTGAAATCTGGAGCTTGAAGTACTGGTCGTGAAGTTAAAATGGCTTCTACCTTCTCAAAGGATTCTTGACACTCTGGAGTCCAAACAAACTTGGCTTTGGGACTAGTTAAGTATGTCAAGGGAGCTACTATGGCTGAGAAATTTGGGCAGAAACGACAATAGAATCCAGCCATGCCTAAAAATCTCTGTAGCTGTTTCCTGGAAGTAGGTGGGGTAGCCTTACGGATACCTTCTACATTTGCATTTACTGGAGCAAGAAGGCCTTTCCCAACTTCAAACCCAAGATACTGCACAGTTGCCTTTCCAAACTCACTCTTCTCTAGGTTGACTGTTAATCCTGCTTCTTGTAGCTTCTTGAAAACTTTCCTCAAAATCTTCAGATGTTCTTCCCATGTTGTAGAGTAAATCACTATGTCATCCAGGTATACACCTACTCCTTCTATCGATCCTAGCAGTTGATCCATCACTCGTTGAAATGTTGCAGGTGCATTCATCAGACCAAACGGCAGAACAGTATACTGATACTGTTCAAAAAGAGTAATAAAAGCGGACAACAACTTCGCATTCTCATCTAAGGAAATTTGATAATATCCTTTCAACAAGTCTATCTTGGAAACAAACTTGGCATGCCCAATATTATCAAGTGACTGATCTATAAGAGGCAATGGATAACTGTCAGCCACACTGATAGAATTCAGTTTCCTATAATCAGTACACATCCTAAATGAACCATCTGGTTTCTTCACTAACACACATGAAGAACTGAAGTGACTTGAACTGGGTTCTGCTAATCCATGTTGGAGCAAGTACTCAACTTCTTTCTTCAAAACATCTCGATGATACAGTGATAAGCGATAGGCTCTTTGCTTGAAAGGTTTTCCATCTTCTTGAATCTTGATTTCATGCTTGGTCAGATCAGTATGCCTAGGCACATCTGCAAAAATTTCTGGGAAACTTCTAATTACTTCTCTTAAGTCTTCACTTTGTTCAACACTCAGATGTTTCAACTTATCCTCCAAATTTTCCAAAATTGAAGAATTATTCATCTTGCTTTCAGCTCCCGATTCATAGCCATCATCGTCTTCTGTAGATAAAGTTGTTTGTGTTATTGACACAGTTTCAGTTTTAGTTCCTGAGAAATAAGGTTTCAAGAGGTTCACATGTATCTTCCTTTGTCGTCTTCTTCTTTCTGGTGTTTCAATCACATAAGTTCTATCACTTAACTTCTGAATTATCTTGTAAGGACCTTGAAATTTGTTAGTGAGGGGAATTCTCTTGACAGGTAAGAATACTAACACTTGTTGACCAACACTAAAACTTCTTAGCTTAGTCTTAGCATCAAATCTCCTTTTCATTTTCTCTTGACTCACTTTCAGATTTTCTGAAGAGAACTTTCTAACATCTCTTTCAATCTTCTCCTTAAGTTCTTCACATATTCACCTTGGCTTTCCTCTTGGTTTTCTCCCCAGTTTTCTGCGAGAATCTTCAAGTCCTCTAACTTCTCTTCCAAAAATCATTTCATTAGGTGAACAACCCATACTTTCTTGATAAGCACTTCTAACTTCAAACAACATTAATGGTAAACCAACATCCCATTCTCTTCTTGACTCGGAACATTACTTTGTCAGCATACTTTTCAATGTCTGGTGGAACCTTTCTAAGGCACCTTGAGTCTCTGGATGATAGGCAGTGGATAACTGTTGTTTCACTCCTAACAAATTCATCACATCCTGGAATAACTTTGAAGTAAAGTTTGTTCCTCTATCACTTTGTACTATTTCTGGTATACCAAACTTTGAGAAAAACTCCACAAGTTTTTCAGCAACTATCTTGGCAGATATGTTTTTGACAGGGATTGCCTCTGGATATCTTGTCACAGGACACATTAATGTTAACAAAAACTCATTTCCTTTCTTTGTCTTCGGCAGCAGTCCAACCATATCTATAATCACTTTACTAAAGGGTTCTCCTCTAACTTCTATAGGTTGTAGGGGGGCTTTCTGGATGGTTTCATTCGGTTTTCCAGCTATCTGGCTGGTATGACACTCATGACAAAATCTACTAACATCTTTGTGAAGTCCAGGCCAGAAAAAATATTTCATGATCTTCTCCACAGTTTTCCTGATTCCCATATGTCTAGACTCATGAGCTACAGCAACCACTTGCTTCCTAAATGGATATGGAAACAAAATTTGATGATATTCACTCCATTCAGCATCTCCTGGTATATCTGTAGGTCTATACTTCCTCATCAGTAAACCTTCCTTCCGATAATAACAGGTAGGAGTTTGTTGCATCTCTTCTCGATCAACAACTCTGAAGAACAAATCAGCTAACAATGCACCCTTCTTCTGTCCATTAGCTTCTCTCTTGTCACTTGACCAACTTCAAGGATTAAATTCTCAATATCTGCTAACTCAGTTACTGTAGTTTCACTACTGTCTTCAGGAACACTTTGACTCCTTGGAGTCTCTTCAGGAACATCAGGTTCTTCTTCTTCATCGTCGTCGTCTTCTTCATGGGAAATCTCTTCTTGGTCAGCACTATGGGAAACATTACTTCCCTGGAACAATTCTTCTAAGCACAAAGATCCTTCACTTGATCCTTCTTGGGTCTGTAAATCCTCAGTTTCTTCACTTGCAGTCGTAGTCCTCTTCATACTTCTGGTAGTTACACAACTAGGAAACAGGTGGGGGTTATTCTTCTCCAACTCTACTGTAGGACTAATCCTCAATGGTTTGTCTGTCACTACAGGACAAGGACTAAATGGCACACCACCAACTTCATTCCCCAACAGAACATGTACACCTTCCACAGCCAGTGAGTCCTTTACAGCAAAATCTACATTCCCTGTCACCAATTCACATGACAGGTGTAAGCGGCATATAGGAGTTACTTCCTCTCCTCCTATACCCTTCAAAATAACTGAATCTCCTGTGAGACTCTTCTCCAACTGAGGGTGAGAATCACGTACTACCACACTATGGTTACTCCCTGTATAATGTAATATCTTGACTGGTACCTGCACACTTCCTCCTTGAGTTGACAGCATACCCTCATAGATATATGGCTTAAATGCCTCCACACTGCTAAGCCACTCACTGCTTGAAGTTACATTTCCACTGGTTGCTAAACATTCAGCTTGTTTAGTTTCATTCTTCTCTGGAGTTTGATTCTTTCCCACACTGCTCTTCGTAGTTTGCTTCACCTGGTCACCTTTCACAACTTGACCAACTGGCTTTGACAGCTGTTGAGTCTGGTAACACTCTTGACCGAAGTGTCCTACTCTTCCACACTTGAAACAGACAACATTAGGTTTCTGTAACTGTCTTGAAAAACTGGATGAGGATTTCACATTAGTTTACTGAGTTGTATTACCTTGTGTACTCTTGGTAGTATCACTTGTAGGTTTCCCATTAAATTTGTTCCTGTTATTTGGATAAGACTTAAAACCTGGGCGTTGTTGACTCTGGTACTTGAGATTGTAATTATGTTTGCTACTAATTATATTATAATCTTCACTCAGTGTAGCAGCTTTGTCAAGTTTCTTCACCTCTCTCTCTCTCTCAAATAGGCTCTTATATGTTCAGGAATTCCTTTAAGATACTGTTCAAGAACAAGTAACTCTTCTAACTCATCAAAAGTTTTAACTTTAGCAGCTTCTACCCAACGTTTGAAACGTCTTCTCACTTTGTAAGCATAATCTAAGAATGTTCCCTTCTCATCTTTTCTTAAATTTCTGAATCTTTCATTGTAGTACTCTGGGGTCATCTGGTAAACTTGTAGCACGCTGTATTTAAGTACCTTGTAGTCTTTACACTGATCAGCTATTAGGGCTAGATATGCAGCTATTAGGGCTAGATATGCACTTCTCCCTTTTCCAATTAAGACATTTTGTAGCAAAACTGACCATTTATCTTCTGGCCATCCCATACCTGAAGCCACTTTCTCAAAGTGATCAAAAAACTCATATGGAGCTTCTTCAGTAAACTTAGGGATTAACTTCAGTACTCTTACTACATCAAATACAGGGTCTTGATTACCTTGGTTAGGGTTAGACGGTGTTACAGGTAATGTGGATCTAGCTTTTATTAATTCCATTTCCCTTTCATGTCTTGCGATTTCTCTTTCCTCTTTTATCCTTTCTCTTTCCTCTTCTGCTGCTTTTTCTTCTTCTCTTTCTCTTCTTTCTTGTTTTTCCCTGTCTATTCTTTCTCTTTCAGCTTGCATTCTCTCTCTTTCAGCAAGCATTTTTAGCTTAATCAAATTCTCTTCTGCTTCAATGCGTCTAAGCTCTAACTCTGCATCACTTTTCTCTTTCTTTTCTGCTTGCTTATTCATAATATCAGCACGTGCTACATTCAACAACTCTTGAGCCAATTCTAACTCGTCTTCATCGGTTATTCTACCAGAGTCTATCAATAATTCCATAGCAATACATCTTATTTGTGCCTTTACCATACTAGTAGACACATAACCACCACATGCCACTGCTAAAGCGCTCCACTGTGCCTTAGTCAGAGTGGTTTCAGATAACACTTGGATGGAAGGGGCTGCTAAAAATTCCTGAACTTTGAACTGAGCCATTTCCTCTAAGTTATCAACTTACAATTCAACACAATAAATGCAAAACAAAACTATATGGTCACTCTCCTGGCAAAATATATCCCTAACACCACCAGTATATACTAGAGCGATAATGCATCTGTTTTCCCGGGTTTCTGGGCACCATTAATACTTGGGGGGAAAGTAGCCAAAGGTTACTACACTTACCATTCATTAATTGTTACCTCACAACAGCCAGACACCTGAATCCTCATCACAGGTACTAAACGACTGAATACTCTAAAGGCAACAGTGATCCCTTAAACAACTTACCAGTATTGCAGAAAAGTTCATCAAAACAGGTGTGAGGTAATCTTGTAAGTAATTAAATTAATCAAAGGGCATCACTCCATCAACAACTTTAAAAGTCTAAGTTTTTCCCTGATTTCAGAAGTCTATGTACTTCCCTAGTTCTAAGTCACTTCAAGTAAATTGAAGGAAAACAGATCAATTACCACTCTATGTTTCTACCTAAGCAAATCATAATTATATGCATGTATTCTGGTGAGAAATGAAATACTTATAAAAATTTTCAATACAAAAATTTATTATCAAACTCAAAAATATAAGTGAAATTCACAATATCAGGGAAAATTACTGTTACTTGAAAACAAAGTAAAGTTTAATTAATTCTTGAGTCAATTAAGTAAAATTAAATCATAATTAATTTATCACAAAATTCAAGAAAATTATTTCAATTGAAATTCAAGTGTTAGGCAATACTTAAAATTTGGAAATTAATTCACAAGTGCTAAACAACAATAAAACTTGAAAAGATTTCTAAGTAAATGCAAATTAATTCACAAGAGTTAAATTCAATTAAATGTGCAACGATTAAGTAATGAAAATAACTAAGTTAATTCAATTGTGAATACAAATGAAAACACAGAAAAATGTGGGAAATACCAAAATTGTAAAAACTGTTAATCACACAGAATATAAAATAAAAAGACACACTTCAATAAGAAAATGGATAAATGCACAAAACATAAAAATCACTTCAAATGAAACAAACACAAAACACAAAAATTTGAAATGTGTAAAAATTGAAATTTCATCAAACCATTGTAACTATTAGTTATTAGTTCTCTAAACCATCGTAACCATTAGTTATTAGTTGCAACTAATAAAAATATAACACACTTTATCTTCTTGGTATACCAATTTTCTTTCTGCTGCAGCTTGTTCAAAAATTCACCACAATTCACAAAAATAGGCGCCGTTACACACTAATATAATGTTTGTTCAGATTCCACAAAAACACTAAATAATACTAAATAACTCCAAGAAATATCAAATCTGAAATCTAAAAGTTACGAGTGACCATTCAGTAAGCATGAAATCGTTACGTTACTTTGAAATCAAAAGTGCCATGCGATGGAGAGAGGAGAGAGAGAGAGAGAGAGAGAGAGAGAGAGAGAGAGAGAGAGAGAGAGAGATGTAAACGTTTTGAGGATTTAAGCCCGAATGAAATCTGCTTTCCTTGTATGGGTACTTCAAGAGCCTGACGGGTTCAAAACGTTTTGGGGCAATGAGAAAAATGATGCAATCTTCTAGAAGTTTTGAAAAGTGACGCAACTTTACAGACAAACTGTGAAATCTGCACATGGCATTCGGCAAAGACATATGCGTATGAGACCAGTATACAGTCATGTACGTACTAGCACAACAAAGACATGTACCCGATCGAGACAGAAATCGAGTGATAATTAAGATTGACATGTTTTGATAACAACACGGAGTCAGCGATCTCCCTTAATCTCAAGGCGATGAAAAGTAATGAAAACCATTCTATCTTGGAACGGACAAAGCAAATCTCTCTCTTTCTTAACTATGTTATATATTCTTTTACATTATGTTAAGCAAAATCTGAACACACATTTTAAACATCCTAATTCTAAGCTAGCTAGGAATCTGAAAAATGTTGCAAAATTATATATATAACATTTTATACAATCAAAGAGGGGATATATGCATTTTGAAAGTAGCAATATATTAATATATATATATATATATATATATATTATATATAATATATATACAGTATATATATCTATATATATATATATATATATACCATATATATATATTTATATATATATATATATATATATAGATATATATATATATATATATATATATATATATGGGGCAATCACCACAGTAATATCTATATAACAGACCAGAATAGTAATACTTGGATACCAGGATAAAAGGGACATTCACCACAGTAATACCTGGATAAAAGAGAGTCATCATAGTAATACCTGGATAAAAGGGACAGTCACCACAGTAATACCTGGCTAAAAAGGAGACAGCACAGTAATACCTAGATAAAAAGGACAGTCACCCCAGTAATACCTGGATATGACAGTTCGAATGGTGAAAGTTTGCATGAAAAAAATAGAACTGTCATTTGGACCACCAACACAAACCCCTCCCCCTTTCCCTTCTTCCTCCCTTCACCCTTCATTTTTCCCTCCACCTCCCCTTTCCCTTTCCCCTACACTTAAACTGTCATTTAAAGTTTTCCCAGGCAGCGCAAGGTTAGTCAGCATATATGTTATATATATTATATATATATATATATATATATATATATAAATATACATATATGTTTAACTTCTATCTTTCATTTTCCCGCGGTATTCGTTTATATACTGAAGTCTTTATGTGTGTGTGTGCATAAGTGTGTACTTATTTCACTGAGTGCATTTGTTTTCAGTTTTATTTGGACGTTTTATTACCAAAACATAATATAAGTGTACTTATTTCACTGAGTGCATTTGTTTTCAGTTTTATTTGACGTTATTACCATAATATAGTGTACGTCTTCATATGCTACGGTAACGGCATATATAGTAGAAATAAGCTTCGATCTCGGTTAGATATCAGAGATGACGGAACCATTTGCAAAGTGATATGTGCCTCTGTGAAAGTTGGGCTTCGAGCTGCCAGAAACCGCTGCTTATTCCAACTTCCTCTCGCAAGGATAAAGTTTTGACGAGATGGGGATTAGTACAAAGAAAGTTTAGTCATTGTGAAAAAACAGCTTCCTCCTGAAGAAACACAGACAGACGGACATCTTTCTTTTCTTAGGGACGATATTTGGTACTGTATTATATTTTATATATTTTGCTCCGTAAATTGCAATTAAAGGAGACATCTCGAGGATTTGTTGACAATCATAGTTTGATAAGGAAAGGGAGCCCTGTAGGTGAACTCTGGTAACCATCATTTCACGGAAAGCTGCCAATTTCACGAATGATCTATTTATAATTCTGTGTGTGTGTGTTAAAAGGAGTCACTTGTTACATTAGTTCATTTGATTACAAACTTCTGTTACTCTTAGTATTCATGTGTTATAAAGGAAGGTTTTGTTTGTGAAACGGTATTACTTTTGTTCCAGAAGGTTCTATCTCCCTTTGTTACTTAGTTCAGCATGTCTAAACTACATATTATACATAAGTCTACATTTTATGAGTTACAAATTCACTGTTTGTGTAGAAAGAGTAAAACTCACTCTCCTTGTGTTCATAGAGTAAAACTTATTTCTTGTGTTCATACAGAAAAACCAACTGCTTGTGGTCATAGAGAAAAACTCATTGATTGTGTTCCTGGGTAAAACCTTGCGTGTCGTCATAGAACAAACTCATTGCCTGTGTTCATAGTGACAAACACATTGAAACAAAATGCCTATATTCATAGAGTAACAAACTCATTGCCTGTATTCATAGAACAAATTCATTGCCTGTGTTCATAGAGTAACAAACTCATTGCTTGTGTTCACAGAGTAACATACAAACTCAATGCTGGTGGGTAGCATCATAAATACACTGCTTATGCTCAGGGTAACCTAATGGTATCAAAACTAACATACTTGACAAACTTAACTTGGCTACACCCCACTCAAAGTAAACATACTCCAATTATTCTATGCAAAAAAAAAATATCCATGACTGAAAATTTCCATACTTTCAACTAAATAAGAAAAAAATTGCTTCCTGTTGTCTGTTAACAGGAACTGAAAGTTCCGAGCTGTGAGTTACTGACGAACTTCATAAAACTAATTCCATCTGCGAAAAGCAGAAATCTTAACACTTATTGGACATAATCTCTGTCTGCGGAAATTTTTGCATGGAATTGAATATGGAATTTAGGCCAAAGACCAAGCACTGGGACGTATGAGGCCATTCAGCGCTGAAATGAAAACTGACAGTAAAAAGGTTGATAGGTGAAACAGGAGGAAAACCTCGCAGCTGCACTATGAAGCAATTGTTAGGAGGGGGGGCGGAAGTATGATGGAAGTAAGTGAATATGAAAGGAGGTACAGTAAAAGGAACGAGAGAGGTTGCAGCTAGGGGCCGAAGGCACGCTGCAAAGAACCTTAAGTAAAACCTACAGTGCACCGCATGAGGTGTAATGACGGCACTACCCCCTACGGGGAAATTTTTTTACATGGATTTGATGATTTTCAAGAGATTAGCTATTGGGTAAGCAAGCCCTATAATCTTAAATGACCCGTACTTTTACGGAGGTTCTATAACACCAGTAACTACCCGACCTAACCTTTCGTAATGGGGGAAAACAACGGTCCTTCAAAATTGCAATTGCCATTCGAACAGCTCATTAACATTATTAAGTCCAACGATCAAAGCAAAATTAGCAAAACGTTGAGAAAGCGAGAACGAAAACCACACAGGTTTAAATACTATATGTCACTATACAAATTTACATGTATTTACGTAACCAAAAGAAAACACAAATGATCCACAGCTACAAATATTTGATTTATACATATTTCCATACCACCGCCCACCCGACCCTAAAGGAACGTTTTACAGGTAAACTTATACATATCACTGTTCACACAAGTACAAAGCCTCGAGACAGTGCACATGCAACCTGGTTGTCCACACCCTTGACATGCTTTCCTTCCAGCTCGTAATCCTGCAACATCATGCTCCATCGTGTAAGCCTTTTATTTTCATTCCTGAATTTATTGAGGAATACTGAGGGACTGTGATCCTTGTGCACCCCAACTGGGCCGGTCCACTGAGTGACAGTAGATATCAAAATGTTCCAGTGCTAGCTTAATTGTTTGTTTGTATGGTGTTTTTACGTTGCATGGAACCAGTGGTTATTCAGGAACGGGACCAACGGCCTTACATGACATCCGAACTACGCCGAGAGTGAACTTCTATCACCAGAAATGCATATCTAACCCCTCTGTGGAATGCCCAAGAATTGAAATCGCGGCCACCGAGGTGGCAGGCCAAGACCATACCGATCACACCATTGAGGCGCCAGTGCTAGCTGAAGAGCAAGCAGTTCCTTTTCGACTGTTCAATAATTTTCTTGGTGGCTATTGTGTCTTTTAGAAAAGTAGGATACTGGGTGATCTATTCATTCAATGTTCTCAAACAATACTGCTCCTATACCCAGATCAATAGTACCAATATTCAGTTTGAAAGTTTTATCGAAATCAGGGGTAGCCAAGATTGGGCAGTTTTTTTTTTTTTTTTTTCTTGTCTGTTTATATGGTGTTTTCATGTTGCATGGAACCAGTGGTTATTCAGCAACAGGACCAACGGCTTTACCGGACTTCCGAACCAGGTTGAGAGTGAACTTCTATCACCAGAAATGCACATCTCTGACCCCTCTGTGGAATGCCCGAGAATTGAACTCGCGGCCACCGAGTTGGCAAGCCAAGACCAAACCGACCACGCCACTGAGGCGCTAAGATTGCTATGTTAATGATAACAGATTTTAGTTTGTTAAATGCTTTTACACATGCAGTGTTAAAATGAAAAGGCACATTCTTCCTGAATGAAGTGGTAATAGGAGTTGCAATGATAGCAAAGTTAGGTATAACTCTGTGCAAATAGCCTATCATTCCTTATTTACTGGGACCGGAAAATCCATTATTGCTTCCAGAACTTGAGGAGCGACTGATCCCATTCCAATTTTGTTTCCTAATAGGTCATTAGAGCCTTAACAAACTCTCACTTCTTGAGATAACCACTAAATCTGCTTTGTCTGGGGCCTCCAACACCTCATCTAAGATACAATGTATCCAAATAGATAACAATAACAGCAAGATATACGACAAAGCCTTCCGTTTTACCGATAACCTTGCTCATCAAGCGCTGGAAAGTGCTTGCAGCGTTTCTCATACCAAATGGCATCACAAGGCATTCAAAAGATTTATGTGGATTTACGAAAGCAGAAATTTTTCTCGCTCGTTGAGTTAGGGGACTCGACAGTCACCTTTGAGACAATCTATTTTGCTTGTATATTTAGCTGTATCTATTCTGTCTACACAATCAATCGCCCTGGGTCAAGGGAAATGATCTAGCTTGGTAGCTGAATTGACCTTTCTGTAATTAAAATAGGAGAATTCCAAGGATGCTGCCTAATAGGAGTTTCGTCAGTAAAACCTGGTTCATCCTTATCACTCAAGGATACTTTGAAATTATTCCTTTCACATCTTTTGCCTGGACAAGATCCAAATAATTTTCGTGTGAATTGAATATGTAAGAATTACTAGCCTGATTAACAGTTTTATTGTTAACATCTTTTAGGGACGATTTACACCAATATTGCAAACTGAAGTCTGTGCAATGTTATTTATTTTAAGGAGATTAATATGAACCCATATATCTTTACTTATTCTATCGCCACACTGTAAAAGGTAATTCACATCTCCCCCTTTATTCAGAACCTTATAAGGACCACTCAACTTATACTGAAGTGAACTTCCTCTACATCGGAAAAAAAACCAATACTAAAACTTTCTCAGACACCAGACTTGGCCTACCTTTCGTACTCTTACTTTTCTTACGAACACTTGCTTGGTTTTCTGTAGCCAAATACCAAGCTCTAAAAATACAGTTTTAAAATAATCAATTTTGTCTGTAACATTAATTTTTCTCGTCATCCCAAGTTCCTCTCAAAACCTCTACAGGGCCTTTTACTTATGTCCAGATATTATATCAAAAGGTGAAAGACCTAATGTTTCACTTGGTGTTGTCTTACAGCAAACAAATCACAAAGCGCACGTGACATGTCATACCAAAGTTATCTTCACCGCTACATCGTTCAATGAGACCCTGACTTAAAGGGTGACAAAGGATAGAAGCAATGCGGTTTGTACCTTATAGTATCATCTGGTTATTGAAAAACATAGCAGTAAAAGTGCTCTCACTGTTAAGATTGAAGCGTCTCTGACAACCCAAATCTAGTAAAATATGCAATGAGATGTTGCACAACTACCTTAGTTTTAGCACTCCGAATTGGAATTGCTTCCGGGTATCGTGACATTCTATCGATAATTGTGAGTATGTAGCCGTTTCCTTTCGTACGTCTAGGTAATGGTCCCATAATATCCATTACTGTGCGTTCTAACTGTTCTCCAGTGACTGGGTTATCGATTCTAGGTACCTTAGGATTTGTTTTGTTAGGTTTGCCTGCCATCTGCCACTCGTTTGATTTACAAAAGATTTATAAAAAAAATTTGGCATTATGCCAAGCACTGGGGCCACTAAGGCCATTCAGCGCTGAAACGGAAATTGACAGCAAAAGGTTTGAAAGGTCTAACAGGATGAAATCTCGCTGTTGCACTATGAAACAATTGTTAGGAGAGGGTAGACAGTAAGATGGAAATAAGAGAATATGATCACGCACTCGTGACAATAATATATGAAGTTTTGAGTCTTTCCTCCATGAAGGCCAATAGAATGAATAGTAAATTTCCTTCAAAGTTTTATATACTCCAAAGTGACCGCTCATTATAGTCATGAGCCAAACATTGTTTTTGGTCTTAAAGAATGCTACTACCTGGTCAATTACTATATTACAATTAGCTAAAATCGGTCGTGACAATATATGTAGCACATTCTTCAAAATGATACTTCTTAATCATTTCCTGACCCTATACATTTCTCAAAGATGTGTTTCAAACTTACATCATCCTTCTGGTGCGTAATGTACGTCACCGAGACCTTAACTAGACCCATAACAGTGTCTAAAAGCACCTTCCACACGACGGGCAATCTGATTTGCCCGTAACTCTCTCGCTTTTAAACAGTGTTACCAGATCAAACAATCCAAGGCAGGCGAACCTATGACTTGGACCACACTCGTGATCGCCATCCACCCGCAAAACTGGTAACAGTGTCTGTTCGCCGTGCATTTGTCCTCGTGTGGAAGGGACTAATTTAAAAGGGTTTGTAAAGGGCAAGGAATGCAAGCATCCGTTAACTTCCAATCATCAACTACTCCTCAGTAACCGAAACATCAGATAAAAAGGACTAGAGAAAAACTGATATTGCTGCACCCTCATCCCCTAATGCTGTAATTGGCTTCCTAATACTGGACTCCATTACAGCTAAGCCACCTTTCGATAATTAATTACCTAAAGGCGTTAATGGTATTTTCCAATTCATCCATCTTAAGTACGGAACCACTCCCTGAACTAACCAAATTAGCAGGTTTCACCTGTTTACCCAAATATGTTTCATGCTTGAAACCGTCCTTTACAATGTGATTTGTCACTTAAATGCTTGCTAGTTTTCAGTTGTGATATACCTTCAAGTTGCTTGCTTAACTTACGGCACCTTTTCGTTTCAAAAGTTTTTTTTTCCTTTTACTTACATCCTTTACTCAATCAATGGGTCAAAGCAAACTCATCTGCTAATTCAGCTGTTTTGTGAACTTCTTTACTCGAGACACAATTTCATCTCTGCTAGAATGTTTTTATAATTCCGTCAAAATCAGGTCCCAGTTTCACGCGCTCTTCAAATTTCTATAAATTTTTATTATTTTCACTTTTACTTAGTTATTTAAAGTACAGTTTCCACCCGAATCTCTCTCTCTCTCTCTCTCTCTCTCTCCGCACCGAGTCTCCCCTCAACCTTTAGTTAGCAGATTTAAATCTTTTTGTAGCTTATTCTGTCTTAAGTTTTCCCTCCCCTCTGCTACCAATTGTCTTACTTTCTCCCTCTCCTCTGCTTCAAACTCTTAACTTCAGCGAGCCTTTCATTTCGCTTCTCAGCTTGAAGTTTAACGAACTCCCTCCAATCATCTCCCGCGTAACCAAACTCCTTCCCCAAAGTCACGAATTCTTCGAGTCTCACACTTCGTCTAACAGTAAAGGGAAGGTAAAAGCAAGTTATATACAGCGACTAAAAACTATATTAGTTAGAAGCAAAGGCGCCAATTAATGTTGCAGGTGGGTCATGTATAGTACTAACTCCAGGCTCTTACACCTTTCAACATTAAATTATATTCATAGAGATTCCTTCCTTCGGTATAACTGGTATGCTTAAATTAAGAGAAAACTTCAAAATAATAATTGGTATCTCAAAATAATAAGAAAACTTGAAATAATTATATTTACAACTTAACTATACACAGGAAATTTACAGGACACATACGAAGATATCCATCCACTCAAGAATCCTACATCTACTAACAATTCAAGAACTAAGCAGAATAGCGGGTGGCTAATACGATCCTCGTTATCCACACTTTTTGTAGGAGTGTTCAGACAATCTCCCATATGTTTTGGAAAAGCAATACGCATCCAATGGGCAATACGTAATCAGCGACCATCACCAAACCACCCAAAGTGCTGGCCAGCAATCTCACGACTGCAAAACATCTTTCTAAGTTCGTTAAGTGTGACGTCTTCAAGTGCAATTCCAACAGGTCTAGCAAATCGAGAGCCGTTCCTCTCTCTCCCTCTCTCTCAGCCGTGTCCAAAGCCTCTCCCCGCGGGATCAAGGTTTGTACACCACCCGACCTCACCTTTCGTAATGGGGGAAACAAATTTAAAAAAAACTGTCCTTCAACAATGCAATTACCCTTCGAAATACTCATTAACTTATCAAGTCCAATGATCAAGGCAAACTTAGCAAAATGGTTTAAGATCCAGGACGAAAAATTAAGTTTAAATACTATTTGTCACTACAAAATTACATGTAAATATGCAACTAAAATATACGAAAATGATCCTTTGCTACAAATACCTGATGTATACACATTTCCGTAACAGTTTGATGGCATAAACATTAATTTCCACAAACCTTAAGGAGCTTCTGCAAACTTAACCGAGTGGGAGGTAGCCAAGCACATTTAAACACCTAATATCTATTTTTACTTACAAGCAATCTAAAAAATAGATTAATTCTACTCACCACCCGAGTGATCTTCAAAACCACCCAAGAACCTGCATAGTAGGTCATTCGACCTACTATGCAGTACATGGGGGCTCCCCCACCCCTCCAGGGGCGCCGCCCCTAAAGGCGTGGAGGATAATGTATATACTGTTCAAGACGAGTCAAGAACAGTATATAAAAAGTTTGTAAATTTATCACATAAATCTCAAAAGTAAACTTTATACAAAACTTTACCAAGTTCGACAATAAAAAATTTTCTGCTAAATAAAAAAAAATTATGACACTTTATTAAAACCTTGGGGAAAAAACAAGCTACATACCTGTTGCTAAAGAGCAGCTTTATCATGAGTGACGCTTCACCGTTAGAACTGGAACTCAATTCAAACTTACCAAAAAGATCCTGGAAAAGAAAAGTTTTTGAGCTGTGCGTAACTTACTCCAAACCTTGTAAACTTTTGGTCGTTTAATCACGTCAGATTATGGATAAACGCCCACAGAAATAGTTCTAACATGACTGCCAAAGATTTGCAAGACTAAACGCAGCAAAATTAGAAAATCCCACAAATATACAATATCAGCTACAATAAACGTAAGGTTCCAATGATACCTTGCAGAAGCCAGGAGTTATGACTTCACCAACGAACTACCAACAATCAATGGAAATCAAAAGCGCCAACTGTAGTCTGGTAGCATGATGAACGGTATTTTCGTTAACACTTCACAACATAACCAATGACGCTACGATAAAACATGGAAAAATTGAATCCGCCACTTTTCCAAGATCGCCGAGGTGTGGCTTCTACAGATATCATACGATGCAAATTTTAATGTTATGGTAATCATATTAGCTTCATGGAGTCTATTGGAATAGTTTTCATCTCTTGAAATGTAGTTCTTTATTTGCATCAGATATTTTGAATTTATCTTATTTCGTATAATCTTCGTTAAAACCTCAGTTTCATTAATGAAAATGAAGATATGGCATATTTTTTCCACAGCGATGCCAGATCTGAGTTTAGGTGTATTCGTAGACTTAACAAGGAAGCAAGAGAGACGGGAAATATAGTGGAATCTCCAGTATTTCAAAAAGAAAAGAGAAAGTGAGTCCTGTGACTGACTTGGATGATTTTGATAAAAATGTTATGCAAAGAAGGAATGAGTGGTTGTCTTTTCTAAGGGCATAATAGATCGATTGACTTATGAATTTATGTCTCGAGTCCAAACACCGGAGTCAACATGCCATTCGGTGCATCTACGTATAATTATAGAAAGAGAAAGAATGGCTAAATAGAATCTGGAATAAAAAAAATAAAAAAATTAAAAGGGAAGAAGCAAACCCTTTCCCTCGACTCCCAGGGTCTAAAGCGAATCTTCCTAAGAAAGATTATATCTGCGGGAAGCATTTAATGGGACTTACATATCCGTAGCTATGACAACTCTGCCTTTTCTACCTGGCCCCACCAGAGCGATCTTAGAAAAGTAAACGCACTATACTTAGCTAACTCCTGTTTAACGTTTACCGCCCAGAACGATGTTACTGTCGAAGGTCCGAAGGTCCAAGTGTCGGAACTGGAACGATGTCGATGTTGTCATTTTGCCAAGGACTCTAAAGTCTTAGCAGTGTCTTGCTTCTCGGATCATGACCGAATGCGATCTATGGATATCCCATAAATCGCTAATTTAGCCAATATTGTCTTTATTTCCTACTGCCTCCTTTCACTTGTCTCACATGGAAGTCTAAAATACAGCACACGATGGTTACATTTGTCTGAACGTAACCCTTGATCTCTCGCAGGGCTCACGAAATATAATGAAATATTCTATATATACGTAAATACACATGTACAGTTGGACAGAGGTTTCCTTGGTACACCGTTTTGCGAGACTTCGAAAAATTACATGGTAACAGTGTTTACTGAAGGAGATGGGGGGGAGAACCCCTTCTCTGCTAACAAGAGTTCCACCAATAAGTTCTGGAGTTCGTTTGGTGGGCGGAGTTATTAGGAATGGTTGGAGAAAGACACACACACGGAGTAAGAGAAATCTGAGCAGTTTATATCGTTGTAATGAAGATTGCTGTCTCACTTGTAATATAAGTTTGTTTATTAAGGTTCCATTTAACTTTCGGCCAAGACGTTATCTTACAACCGTGTCTATCATTATATATCGGTCATATTCATTACACAATACTTAAAATTGATCAACATTTTAATGTTATATTGGTATTGCCGAAAATCACGAACATCATAACAGGATAATTTAACCTTATCACGTAAGCCAAGTTTACAGCATTGGTTGCAGTGCGTTTCCCCTCTCTCTCTCTCTTATACTAGCTAACTTATATATATCTCTCTCTCAGCTATACTTGCTAACTTAGTGATAAGAAAAACCCCTGCGCTCAGTATGCAGTTCTGATATGTCATTAGTGTATTCAGGAGAGGATCAGTGACCCAATAATATCGAAGATTGCCCTTTCTGACAATACCCATAAGCATAACCAAAGCAAAGAAATTTCTCATCTCTGATACTGTAATGTCATAAACTCTTGTTCCCTTGAGTGTTCGCTTGATATATTACCCCATTTCATAACATGAAATTAACGATTGGATCTCTCTACAGTCAGTTCCATTATAGAATCATTAAAAATAGAATAAAAAAAACTTTATTCCTGATATACTATCATCAAAATCGAAGGTGTGCGGCAAAAAATTATCGCCACCAATCCTTTGCCACACAGGATTAGCTGGTTTGACGTTTCTGACAACCTCCTAGGCCAACCTTACCTCCCCTCCCCCGCGCAGTTCATACAAATGGAAGACGAGTAGTGCAAACGGCCAGCAAGACCTCTAATAAGGCACTAAGTAGTACAGAACCAATATCGATACAATAGCTATGAAGGCGCACAAAATTAAAAACTTAAGAACGTCACATGACGTAAACAACATGTGTGGGACGACTTCTGCAACACGTCATATGACGTAGTTGACCTTTTAAGGGTTATCCGTTGTTTTTTTCTAAAATTATGTATGCACTGATATATTATAGACTATATATTTCGTTGACCTCAGGTGATAGATGAAGTCATTTGGGCTTTCCTTATAGTGGCTGACATAAAGAGAGTATCATCTACTGAATTGACAGTTACCTTTTAAAATGTCCCACAGAGCATATGACCCCTATACTCAGATACGTCAACGATGGCCAAAAAATATGCCACATTTTTACTCTTGTTCATATAACTTAGGTTTTACACCAAAGATACATTGAAAATATCAGTAGGATATAAAGCATTACATTTCAAATAATGGAAACTATTTTAATAGACTTCAAGAAGCTAATAAGCGAAAATAAGTGGCGAAGTATCATATCTGTATCGGCCACACCACAGAGAACAAAGTATACAGGTAAGGCCCCATCCACACGGTCGAGCTTTGGTCGACGAACTTTATCCAATGTGACGTCAGAAGCGGAGAAACAGCCGGAAAAGTCAGAACTTTGCCGCATTTTCTCCGCTTCTGACGTCACATCGAACAAAGTTCGTCGAGCAAAGCTCGGCCGTGTGGACGGGCCTTAAGGCAATTTGCCAATCCTGTTACCGACCTCACTGTATGATAACAGTGCTCAGCGAGTCATTCAGTTCTATAATTCAATGCTGTTAACAAGAAACGGTGATTAGGAAGACATCAAAAACATGTGGGGCCTGAGTAAGTAGGAAAGTTTACTGCAATACTCTCAATATTGTAAGGAGGCATTATGTCATTTTTTCTTATAGATACTTCGAATATTATATCAAGAATATCATGGTTATCATAAAACTTGTTGTGAATTATGTTTATTAAAATATATAATCAAATAACTAGTGTGAACAAACTGAGAACATTTTAGGTCCTATTACAAAAAATATAACATTTATATTATACAATCTAATACCTTGACCATCCACCCTCTCTCTCAGTCACTTCCCTCAATCTGTCGGACATTGAATGAACAAGGTTGAAAATTTGCTGCGGTCTCCGTCTACAAATTTTCCACTGAGAGTTGATGTGAGCCATGAGTTGCTGTGTTGTTCTCTCATGTTCCATTTTCCATGTGTTCACCATCTGGGCCCACACGTGTTCAATCACATTCATATCTGCTCCTTTGCTCGGCCATTCAAGAAGAAGCAGGTTATCCTGTCTGGCAAACCACTCTTGAACAATGTGAGCAGTGTGAACAGGATGGGCCCTGGTGGGAAGGGAAAATTCCTTTCTCGTAATGAAGGCAAGAAGGAGGTTTGCAGCAGCTCAACATACTTAGCTGCTGTAAATCGTCCCTCGATATGGAACACATCACCCATACCATGCAGACACACCCAGCCCCATACGTTGCAGGTGACATGGCCAGATCGAACTACCTCAACGATGTTACGGGGTTCATATCTGAATGAGAGAAAAAATGGGGGTGTATAATATAAATCATATATATATACACCTTTGGAGAATTTGAATTCTCTGTGATGAACAATATTGAAAGAATTCTATTGTGTAATTATTTATTTAATATATTATATTATTTGAGGAAAAAGAGTAAATGATGCCACTGTCCCTTACCTAATATTTATCTCAGAAATAGCACTCTTATTTATGTTAACTCCCTTTTTATATTTTGACAGTCCACTTCCGTGGAACAAAATCTGAAAATTAATAATTAATATAAAGAAGAATGCAATTGATAATTGATGCAAGTAATGATTTTCCTTATCATACCGAGTTCTATTTGTTCGCCAACAATGCAGCTTCCCATGTGATGTGGACGAGAAGCACTTCTCGTTAGTAAAGATGACCCTGCCCCAAAAGTCCAAACCCTTATCAGCATGACGTTGGGCAAAATCAAGCCTTCCCGCCTTATGTCGCTCCGTGAAGAGCTCCTTCATCGCTGGAGTTCTGTGATGAATCCCAGCAGCGTGGAGTCTGCGTCGTACTGTCATCGATGACACTTCTAATCCAAGGTCTTCATGAATGGCCTCGGCGTTGGTTAAGGGTTGCTCTCGAGCCGCCCTGATAATGGCGTCATCCTCAGCTGGGGTGGTTTTCCGTGGCCTAGCTAAGAGAACATATTATCTTAAATGTTTAACTTATAATTTATATAACATCGCAATCAATTCTAGATTCTTCGAATTTTGTACTCGATGGATTGATCCTAATTTAGTAAACATGGCTGTATATTTTTGGTTTCAAAAGCATATCAAATAGAACGAGATTACATATATCCATAATATTCTCAATTTGTTTGGTGGTTATTAAAACTGTAAATCATTCCTGAGCCATCACTGAAATGACATTTAATAAATAAACTATAGCTATCAAAAGACACACAATGACTGTGACGGGGTGGGCACAAATAAAATGCTCTTATAGGCTTAATTTTACCGAGACAACTCAATCGACTATCTAACTTTGTTCATGGTTGAGGTCGGCAAGGACCAACCACCCACCGGTGTGGAATTATGGAGGTGCACCTGAAATACTACTGTGGTGTTGGAATGGCTGTGGATATCTGTAGTCTAACCAAAATTATAATAGCGAGACGAAATAATTTAAGAAAGAAACTTTAATATTAAATAAGCAAGATTAAATAACCATGAACAATGTAACATATCCACCAATCATTCAGCATAAACAACTTGCACAAGTCGTTCAAGTTCCCACTCTCCTCCCACCTTCTTATCCACAACTGTACCGTGGTGGGGGACACACCAACATCACGTGCAATGGCTCGTATCGAGAAACCATGATCGCGTAAAGTGACAACTCGTCCTCGCAGCGCCAGATTTGTGTCCCTTCGATTCATGGTGAGTGGTTATGAAGTCTGACCCATTTAAAAATCCTGCTGACGACCTTACCTGCATTGGGATTCAGACTCTGTTTTGAGTCGAGTAAAACAATACCATGATTCATATATCATCATATCGTTCCTTGATTGTAGGATTAGCCAATAGGGATCATAATCACCATGGTATGAAATAAAGATACTACTGTTAAATGTAATATGCTCACATAGTTATTGTTCCTGTTAATAATTACATTGAGAACTGAATACTCGTTGAGCACTGCTTCGTAAAATGAGCTCGGTATAAGTGTTCGCGAATTCTCTAACCTATTTCTCTGTAACTAAGATTCGTATAAGTACGAGATTTTGCTATAGTGTACTACACCAGTACCGTAATTCATAAGAGTATCATGAATCACAAATTATAAAGAATAGACACTTGTCCTGTACAAAGAGGCAAAAGGCTCGATTAGCCAGAAATGGATATGAACACAACAGTATAAAAAAAATTCGCCTACCCTCTCCCCCCACCGACACTTCCACTTCTCCTCCTTCCCTCACGTCCTTCCTCCCCCTCCCTTCCTCTCTCTCTCTATCTCACTCTCTGAATGTTACTTCAGTTTAAGTATATTTTGTAAGATTTTTTTATCTATCCATCTATCTAATCTAATAATAATAATTTACAATATTGTTTATATCTAACGATTCACTCGGTTGTTACCTGCCAGCAAGGATGGCATTACGGTACGGTACGGCACGGTTGATATTTAGCCTGTGTACGGTACGGAATTACGCAACGACAATTTTATCAAAGTACGGTACGGTATAGTTCAGGTACGGAAAAAATGTGCACATTCCGTACCGTACTACCTTACCTTAGGCATGGATATATTACTTTTTTGGTCGACGCTGAAAAAAGGGAACAATATTGAATATTATTAATAATAATAGCCAGTAATATAGCATTTTTTTTAGTTTTTTACTATTATTCTTAGCATCAGCAGCAGCAGTAGTAGTAGCTATTACTATTTTTATCTTAAGGTCAAATTGTTTTTTTCTTTCTTTAGTGACTATTGACTTGGGTAAGGAGTAAATGATTATAATTATTAGAGTGAGAGATATCTGCATGTATGGTGGAGTAGTAGAACGATAGATACTGTGATTGATGGTAAAGCTACTGTTATACTTGTGTTTTGTTACCTCCTTCGCAATCTTCATTTGGACTCAGGGCATCAGCCATATGCTTGTATTACGAAGGTGAAGAAGAGATGGCCGCCTAGGAACATAACTGTCGGCATGGTAGCAGAAATCCGTTTGTCACGCATCTTTTCAACTTTTTTTTTTTTTTTAGCAAAGAGAGAATCGCCAATTGTCTACAGATTGGTTTGAATAGGTAACTGGTTACAGTTGCTCTATGTGTTACAAATAAAAATTGAGCATTTTTACCGGACATTCATTTGAGTTAAAGCCTTGATTATACCGAAAAATTATAGCAAAATCTCGTACTGATACCAGTCTTCATTACAGTGTTATTGACCAAAAACGAGACTGCACTGTCTGTGAAACCCACAGTAAGAGAGCTTTACCAATTACAAATAAACATTACTTTTTATCTGAAATGTTTTTAATTATACGTTTTGAAGTTAACTGTAATTGCGGTTGTTTTTTATTTATACTTAATGGTAATTGTAATTGTAACTGAAAAGTTCAAATAATAAAGTACTTTATTTGAAATTGTTATCCTAGAGCAGCCCTCTTACTTCTCGAGAACTCATCTTAACCAAATGCAACAGAGAGAAAATTAACAAGCCAGCTACCAATTCTAAAAAAATTTTAATTCCATTTATTTCCTTTTTTTGTGCAAAAACTTTTGTGATTTTTTTTCCAATATTTAAGTTTTGTATTTCAGTATTATTGAAGTTGTAATTGTAATTCGATAACAGGTCAGGTAATTATGATTCTAATTGTAATAGACATAAAGCAAACGTAATTACCCCTAACCAGCTTATATTACATAAGATATGCGACAGTAGCTACTTCATACGAAATGGATGAGCATAAAAATAATGGGAACAAAAATAAAAATAAAAATTTATGCATACATGGGAGAAAACTGATTAGAAATTCAGTGATTTTTCCACTTCACTTCGGCTTCTCTCGGGGCACCTGTGAATTGTTCAATCTTTAATAAATCGACATTATCTTTCTCGGGATCTATGTGGTTCTGCACCCTTATTTGGCCAGGCAACCAATTCAAATCCTCTCGACCTTGAAACCATTCCTGGACTATTCTGGCCCTATGGATGGGGCAGCCGTCATGAATGAAAATGACAGGACTAGGTGGAAAGGGATAATTCCGCTGGTGAAGTGAAGGGAGGAAGAAATCCTGAAAAATTTTAACGTATTTTTCACTGGTGAAACCCTTCAGTCTTGATGATATCACATATACCATGTAAGGAAATCCAGGCCCACACGTTTACGGTTACAAGCCACTCCTGGCCACTTCGTAAATGTTTCCTCGGTGGTATCTGAAGGAAAACAATCTAAATTTTTTACAATTTACGCGTTGCTTTCCGTAAAAGGGAAAATAATGATATATCGTTTGGGGAAATGTAATGCTAAGTAACAACCCCTGCATTAGGATAATGTTTATTCATCTATGAGGATTAATACTTATTACAAGTTTGCCTCCTCCAACCTCTTATACACTAAAACAGCTCGAAAGCTGATTAGTGGAATTCACGTTAAAGCCTGGTTCACACTATGCCAGTAATTTAGTCAAGTGGCGAGTAATTTAGCTACTAAACGTGTCTGAACACCAAACAGTTTACTCAAGTAGTTTAGTAAGCAATTTAGTGATTTAGTGTTTAGTCGATCCAAAATGTTCTATTTTTACGGTCAAGTAGTAGCTCCGCCCACTTGTCATTCGTCCACTAAACCAGTGAGAACACGTGTTGAATTTAGTAATTTAGTGGAGTTCATGAGTTGTAGGTTGCCGCAGAAATGGCACTTCGATGGAATGAAGAGACAACACTAAAATTTATTTCAAAATATTTACAACATGAGAGCTTGTGGAATGTTAAATTTCCACAGTATAAAAATAAACAAATCAAGCAAAGTGCCTACGCTGATTTGGAGAAAACCATGGATATACCTGGATTTGGAGAGGAGATAACAGCGAAAATCAAGAACATCAGGTATTTTCCATTTTTATGCCTCCGTAATCATGTTAGCAATTTTTTTCCAGTTGTGATAAGGTTAAAATTGTTTAAAAACGGCTATATGTATTGCTTTATTCAAGTAATTACATTATTATTCCATATTTTTTTGTTTTCTTCTCAGATCAACCTACTCACAAGAATTGAGAAAAATCAAGGAATCCAAAAAATCTGGTGCCGGGACGGACTCAGTTTACACTCCATCGGTGAAATGGTTCACCATATTAGATGAATGCCTAGGGAACATGGATGCAATAATAATGGAAAGTGAAAGCAATTTGGTAAATACATATATTTAATTATGTCTGAATTATAGTATTTCCTTACAATTCTTAATGTATCATTCTTGCCTGCCAAGGAACAGAGCCATCTTCCATAAAGTAATTGGCATATCTTTCCCGAAGATCAGTAGACCGACCAGAAGAACGGTTGCTTTAACATGTTGGTAGTGGTCCCAATCCTTGAGGTGCTGGCACCTCTCTCCAATTACCAGGGATGACAGTTGCTTCATTGAGATTTTCTTTGTCTACTGTATATACAAGCTGCGTGTTCTGTAATGTTGTTTGCCTGAGCCAATTGTGTAAAGCGCAACATGCCTTGACGATGCTCTCCACTTTCTTAGGACTGTAGGGCATTGATTTCTCAAACACTCTGAATCTGGCGGCTAGTATACCAAATGAGTTTTCAACTATTCTCCTAGCCCGCGTCAAACGATAATTAAAAATCTTTTCCTTTAATGTTAATTCACTTCCAGGGAAAGGTTTTAACAGGTATTCTTTCAAGGGAAATGCATTGTCGCCAACTAGAAAATGACCTTCTGGTAGCATACCATTCTCTAAAGATTGATACAAGCTACTGTTAAGAAAAACTCCTCCATCAGAAACTTGACCATTACAACCTATGTCTATATAACTGAAGCAATATTTATGATCTACAACTGCCATTAAGACAACACTGTTTGATTCTTTGTAATTGTAGTATAAACTTCCTGAGTCATGAGGTGCTTTTATAATGACATGCTTGTCATCTATTGCTCCACAGCATCCAGGAAAATTCCATTCTTTCTGAAAACCATTTGCAATCATTTTCCAATCTGTTGTACCAGGAACCCGAAAAAAGTAAAAATAAAGTTGAATTGTGGTTTCAATTTAAACTAATATATTATAGTGGTGAACGGTAGGTACGAATCCCATTAGTATGTTCACCACTTTACATTCCCTCCCTTTATATTATAATGGCTCCTAACTTAAAATATATACCTATTAAAATACTTTTTATTTCAGATTAACAACGATGGTGTACATATTGCAGAAACTGAACACAATGACTCTGTAGTGCAGGATAGTTTAGTACATGACCCAAAACCTACACCTGCTAGAAAAAAAACGAAAGTGATGCAGCTATCTAGTATGGTATCCCAACTGAAAGACATATCTGAAGCTGCTTTGACAGATGAAAACGAGTTTGAGGTTTTCGGGAGACACATTGGGCTTCAACTTAAATCTTTGCCAACACTATTGGCACTCGAAGCCCAGGAGCACATTCAACTCCACATAAATAGAGTTCGACGTCAGCATCTGCTAAGCGTAAATGAACCCCAAACAATTAGCAGACCAATCACACCACTTTCATCTGGTGATTCAATGGCAGGAAGACACTATACACCCCAGTCTACTATATCTGAAGTACATGTTAAACATAATGCGTGTAGCCAGGAGTCTGCAATAATATCGACACACATAATTACTGAAGCCTTTAATATTGCTAATTATGATAACTAAACATAAACGTAGCAAATGTTTAATTAATAAATGATTTGTGACACATATTTATGATTTACTTTCTCTTACCTTGATGACTTCCTTTAATGATTCGTAGATACAATCGCAAACATCTATCAAAAATTCTGAAGTAGTTGATTTCCCAAGTCGAAATAGATGTGTGAGTGTTCTTAAACTACATCCAGTAACAAGAAGGTATAGAACTGCCTGTAATTTGATTTTTGCCGGAACTGCACTCCTTAAATGGGTATCATTTCGTTGAATTTGTGATTGCACTTTCATCAACAGAAAGTTAAAACATTCTTCACTCATTCTGAATGTTGGGTAGTATTCTCTAGGATCTTCTACTTCTAATTCCTTGAGAAGTGAATTAGTAGCTCCTAGTTGATTTCTTCTCTGAATCCATTTTCTTTCCCATAATCTTTTTCTTTTTGACACACTTATTTCTTCCTCCACTTCCTCTAAAATAGCTATTGCAATATCTTTTATTAGCCTTTTAGCTTTGCTACGTTGCCTGTTCATCTTGCGATGCCTTACACACTAATGTACTCTACTTGACTGGTTGTGCGAACGAAATTGATCAGTTTAGTAGGCAAGTAGTAACTAAACTACTCGCCACTTGACTAAATTACTGGCATAGTGTGAACCATGCTTAAGAGAGGAACAGCACCACCTTTAGTAAACAGTGTTTCAAACAGACAATTAACAATGACAGTAATGACCTGAGATGTTGCAATGCCAGTAACAGCCAATCAATCAATCAGTCCCAGTAATCGTGTGATTTAATATATCACTTTGTTCGGTGATAACGATATCACTGCTACAGCACCTCTATCACACGCTAACAAGTTTGTCACCCAATCATGGCTAGACTGAGGTGTTGTATAAATTTTGATATGGCTTCTGTCCTCTGCTAGTAGTATTCGTTATAGTCTCCAAATGAACAGCAACATATTGTTCTCCGGGCGGAGATCGTCGCTCTACGAGAAAGTGGGCTTTTAATATGCGCTGTTGCACAGCGTCTTGACGTCTCCCCTACAACAGTAATTAAATAGAAAAGGAGGCAAGCTTAGACTGGGAAATTGACCGACTTTGGATAGCATTTATTTATTTCATTTATTTATTAATTTTTTAAACTATAAACCTTATAAACCCGTGAAATTATGAAACCTAAATTACAGTTGCCTTGGTCCTGTTGAACTCTAATAGTGATTCTTTCTCTTTACTTCCCAGAAAACCAAATAGCGTTCCCATAAGTAAACAGGCTATAATTAATCTTGATTATCTAGGTATCTGCATGTTAATTACGTATTTCAGTTCGAAGACCTCCACAACGAATGACCACCCGTTAGGATAACGACGACATTCGACGAGCAGCAGAAGAAGATCCTTTTACCAATACTATTGCTATTTGTGAACGTCTGGCATTAAATGTTTAGGTTATGACGGTGCGAAGACGTCTGCATGAGGCAGGAATACCTCATAGAATTCTTGCCAAGAAGGAATTTCTCGGCATCGTGCTGATAGGCTTGCCTTCGTTCAACAGTTTGTGGGGGAGGATATGGAATTTTGGTCTCGAGTCGTATGCAGTGACGAAAGGTCTTTTACTAGCAGAAGTCACGGCAGAATACATAACTGAAGACCGAGTAATATAAGGTGAGTTTCTAAAATCATTAATAACAGTCAGACTATAATAATTATAAGCAAGGGTAATATTATAATCAAAAGATAATAATTTTGTCAATAACCATGTATTTTCCGCTAGTTGAATTATATTGCCACGAGAAGTGTGAAAATAAAAATTCTTTATTGAAAACCCCCCATTAGTTCTACTATGGCCAGCTTTCAGGCATTAAGCAAATACATTATTAATGTTATGAATAATCACGTAGGCAAACTTACAATATAGAGTACAGCTCGTTTACTGAATTAAAGAATATCATATCATAACGGACTGTTGCAGATCAAAGTTAATGCTATTATAAGTATTAATCCTTGCAGATGAATAAACATTCTTAAGTTATTGCAAGGGTTGTTACTTAGCATTTTATTTCCCCAAACGATATAGTATTATTTTCCCTATCACGAAAAGCAAAGCGTAAATTGTTAAAAATTGTGTTTTTTCCCTTCAGATACTACAGAAGAAATTTACGAGGTGACCAGGAATGGGCATGTCACAGTAAACGTGTGGGGCTGGATCTTCTTACATTATATGGATGATATCACCAGGATTGAGTGGAGGCTCACTGGTGAGAAATACATTGAAATTCTTCAGGATTTCTAACTTCTTTCACTTCAACAGCGGAATTATTCCTCTCCACCTGCTCCTGTCATTTTCATTCACGACCGCTGCCCATCATACGGCCAGAATAGTCCAGGAATGGTTTCAAGGTCGAGAGGATTTGCAGTTGCTTGACTGGCCAAGTAAGGATACAGACATGAACCTCACTGAGAATATTTAGGCTAATTTGGTAAAATGTTGGAAGCCTGAGAGGGAGAGGAGACCAGATCAACTTATGAACCTCTAGGAACACAATGGAAACTCTTCCACAACCGACCACAGATTGTCAGAAACCATGAATCTTCTATGCCTAACAGATTGCAAGAGGTGATCTAGAAGGGAGGTGGCTGGACTTCTCACTAATATTAAAAATAAATGTAAAAATTGAGAGTGTATATTTGGATTACCCCATGGCTTCCGCTGAACTTCCATGTCGCATGATGTAAAAAAAAATCGTAAACAGACCTATGCATATCGTTTAGCTCCAGGTCATGATTATTATAATTTATTTATTAGAAAGGTGAATTTGATATTTTAAAGGAGTTCAAAATCTAAAGGGAATTTCGCTATCCTGATTTTTTCTTAAAAAATTATCTAAAAAGAGAACCCTAAGACAATATCATCAAACTACATTTCTCCAAATAGCTCTTTCCACAATGGAAAGGTAAATGACTGAAGGGGCTGTTTAACAATAGAGACGTCTGTCTCTTATCCTCACACGAATGATGATAAGAGCGAAAGGAATTTCTGTCCTTATGACATTAAAACATGTATCACAATTAATATATTAGAAAATATAAGCCAAGTAGATATGTTTATCCATATCATGTAATAATTATTGTAATGAACGGCGTGTAGGGAATAACCTCTACAGTATATTCAAGAGGGAATACAAACCCAACCATGAATACATGAAACCTCTGAATATCAACAATTGTTTATCATTGGCAAACGAATTAAGTTTACCATATGGGAATGGTTAAAAGTTTGCACCAAGTTTGGGAGTCCTTCTTCACTTTCCATTACACGTTGTGGAATTTTCTCTGTCCCTAGTAGTTTCATTTTGATTCCTCAGTAACGTCTAGTCTCTCTCTCTCTCTCTTCTCTCTCTGCTCTCTCTCGCTCTCCTCTCTCTCTCTCCTCTCTCTCCTTTTCATTCTATATGTATTTACAAGAGAGAGTGAGTTTAACCCAATCCTTCTTCTTGTAAATGTTGTTGTATTCAGAAAATCTACAGTACTATAATAATATTAGGATAAACACTAATAACACGCAGGCATTAAAGATAAACAAGAAAATATTTCAAGTGTAGCTTTTCGTTAGCCATACACTATCCACGAGCATATCTAGTACTTCGTCCACTCATCGGGGTCGCAACAGGCCCACCTTACCCCTAGTCCCCCACCCATTTCAGTTGTAACAAAGCCAGGCTGAGGACATCGGTACAGCAAAAGCAAGAAGCTTGTCAGTTTTGAATTATATGTTAGAATTCCAAAAGCTGTAAGACGGCTTAACAACAAGAACTTTATCCCCGACACCACTCCCCCCGCCCCCGAAAAAATATATTTGCATATATTAGTTTAGTCAAGATTAAAGGGTGTTAATGACATATCAAAACTGAATACTTAGCGCACTGGTATTTCTAAACGACGTGTCACTTTAAAGTAGCTAATATGAGAGAGAGAGAGAGAGAGAGAGAGAGAGAGAGAGAGAGAGAGAGAGAGAGGAGCTAAGGTGTCGAACACTTAAAACACGTTCACTGAGTTTTTGGGTATGTTCAATGAAGTGTTGCTGCGTTTCTCTTTATAGCTTCCTATTATATTATTGGTAGGAAACGCACTGCAACCGATACTATAAACTTGGCTTACGTGATAAGGTTAAAATATCCTGTTAGGATGTTCGTGATTCTCTCCAATACCAATATAACAAATTTTGATCAATTTTAAGTATTGCGTAATGAATATGACCGATATATGATAATATGATAACAGACACGGTGGTAAGATAACGACTTAGACGAAAGTTAAATGGAATCTTCATCAAAAAACTTATATTAAAAGTGAGACAGTAATCTTAGTTACAGCGATATAACCTGCTCAGATTTTTTTTTTTTTTTTTTACTCCGTGTGTGTGTGTCTTTCTCCAATCATTCCTAATAACTCCGCCCACCAAACGAACTCCAGAACTTATTGGTGGAACTCTTGTTAGCAGAGAAGGGGTCCCCCCCCCCTTCTCCCTCAGTAAACACTGTTACCATGTAATTTTTCGAAGTCTCGCAAGACGGTGTACCAGGGAAACCTGTGTCCAACTGTACATACACATGTGCGTACCGTGTAACTGGATACATTAAATAAAGCTTGCTACATTGGTACATAATTCCCAACTAAGTACAAATATATTACTATAATTAAACAGACTTATCCCTTGCATTACTGCTGTGAAACTGATACCCAAGTTTTTATGCATGATATTTATATCGTTAATTTTCAATTGTTGAAATATCCAATCTGCTATTTGTGGCTGTTGTGTCATCTCAGTCTAGGGGTTAACTGCCTCCTTTGACTAAGCATTGAAAATCACCGCTTTTGGGGCTTTGTTTAAAATATTTCTACTGGTTTTGTTTAAGTTTTTCATTCGTTCACGTACAAATGTTTCATTCTGTGATATATATATATATGTATGTATATATGTATATATATATATATATATATATATATATATGTGTGTGTGTGTGTGTGTGTGTGTGTGTGTGTGTGTGTGTGTGTGTGTGTGTGTTGTGTGCTGGCCATATACGCTGGAAATATATGCACACTGAAGCAAACGAGCTACCTACAAGTCTCATAGGTCATAAAATACTAGCTGCAATCACCTGATCTACTTTTATGTTGGGATTTCATTAAAATCATGTTATGCAAAGGTGCGTAGCCTGCAAGGTAAATCCCTAGTACTATCTAATACTTGCATCCCACCTTCTTTAGTGACTTTTGAGAGAGTCAGTTTGTAGGGCCTTTGCCTTCATCACAGTCCTGTGTTCGGTCCCGATGCGAGGGAATATTTTGATTATAAGTTTGAGGCATGTTTATATACATATATCACACGCACAAAATGCCAATATATATATATATATATATATATATATATATATATATATATATATATATATATATATATATATACATATATACATATATACATATATACATATACATATATACATATATACATATATACATATATACATATATACATATAACATATACATATATACATATATACATATATATATATAGATATATATATATATATATATATATATATATATATATATATCAGCCGTAGACGAAAGAATCAACAGTTATTAGGAATAGCGGTGAAAACTTCTCCAGAAGTTGGAATATATCGACGGAAAAACTCCACCCTTCATATGAAATTCCTCTTGAAAATACTTCGTCTTTCATAGCTTTTAACTGGATATTGCCCTTTGTTAGTAAATGCTATATTGATGATTTTATAATCACAAAAAAAAAAAATACACACACACAAACTGCTGCTTAGCGTTGGCGCTTCCTTAATGTTTCTGACTTAACGAAGTCATCAAACTCCCTACCTCCTAACTTTCTTATGAAGAAAAACAACCTCCTACCCTCAGCCTAAATCAGTGTATAACACCAAAGTTCTCAAAAGTTAAACATTGTCTTTTGCTCTTGAGACACTCTTCAACAGAATAAAGGACCTTGCCCTCTCTGGTGCAATTGCTAATGTAAACAAAATGAAAACTGGCGCTTCAAGGTAATGAGTCAATATTTTACGTACAAAAGTTTTAATCTTTTTTTTTTAATGGCCATGAAACCTTAAACTACAGGACAAGCAAGGAAATTCACGAAGCTAAGTAAGGAAAATGGTGAAGATTCTTAAACTTGAAAGAGTGTAATGATAATCATTGGAAATTATATTAAATGGTACATCAAAAGACGAAGATTGCCCAAAAGACTCTTTTCTGCTGCAATTAATGAGAAGAGAAGTTTAAACAGATAAAACATTGTGGACTTAAAAATATTGGTAAAGTAATACACCCTGTTCCCCTTAAACTAAAACGCTCATAACTGCCTATTTTAATAGTTCACTGCCTAATTTAATAGGTCAAGCAAAAATATACCTTAAATTATCATACTAAAACAATTTAACACCATTTCAGACGAAAATAGATCCCAAAACACCCAAAGTCATCTTACATTACCATCCCACAACTGTTATCCTTAAGTATATATACACCGCTAAAACACTTATAATAATGATTACTAATTCAAAAATATTGATATTACTGTAAACACAGCAAAATGTCTACGTAGGTTTACTATCTCTTATCCGTGATTCTAAAAACAGAAAAGCTCTAAAAACCGAGTGTTTTCTGGAGAAAACTAATCATTTGCAAATGGTCAACAGTACAACTATGTTTATTATATTGCTGATTTAAATGAAAGTTGTTTTGCTTGTTGCATCCAATTACAGTATTTTGCATGTTACTGCATTACAGAATATTAACATTGCCATCGTACGCCATTTGCATCTGATAGTTTACATTCTCAAAATCTTATCTGATTGAAAACTACCAAAGCAATCGGTGGTCTGACTACACTACCGACAATTCATTGCCATTAATAGCTAGAAAAAACATAATCTGGGAATAGTTTTTCTTGTACATTAACAAAGTTGCGTTTAAAACGTGCGTATTATTTCATTGTTAAAGCAATAAGTGTGATTTCGCCAGTTCCGGATATCACTTTCGCATATTCCAAAACGTTTTACAGCCCGCCGCTTTTGTTTGTTTGTTTGTATAGTGTTTTTTCGTTGCATGGAACCAATGGTTATTCAGCAACGGGACCAGCGGCTTTACGTGACTTCGCTTTATTCAGCCTCGGCTACAACTACAGCTTTAATTTATGAAGGATGAATACAAATGCACATCATTTTTACTTATGGAAGCCACCATTGTCTACTTTATAGTTATGGTAAATGACGTCGCAATCATTCGGTTGTTCCTGTCGGTAATGGTTGGCAATCCTTCATCCGGAATTCTAAAAAAAAAGGAATTTTTTAGTGGAAGATGGAGCATTATCATTAAGTATAGTGGTCGATGAATTGCAGAGAGAGAGAGAGAGAGAGAGAGAGAGAGAGAGAGAGAGAGAGAGAGAGAGAGAGAGAGAGACTATTGCCTTGGTTAGGTTGTTATACCAACATATCGATTTGCAATTGTCGAAAAATATTTGCATTGAGAATAATGATAATTTTAATAAAACTGCTGTTTTACTGCATCTAATCATATTGCATGTGTTATTGCCATGATATCGTATTACAAAACACGAACAGAACGATCATGTGCCATTTGCATTCTGGTTTCGTTGACATTTTTAAAATCATCGGCTAATTGCGTTTTGCCGACATCATCACTGTCCGTAGTTGCCGAATGGAACTTAATTCAGAGAGACGTTTCTTTAGTAAATGATCAAATCTGGGTTGAAACATTCAACTACTTTATTTATAAACGCAGTAAATCAAATGAAGTGTATACATGTGTGATTTTTATCAGTTTCGGGGAGAGTTTTTTTGCCTCCAAATCGTTCTGGAGTCTGCTCACTATTCGTTTCTTTAGCCACAGCCATAATAACCGCTTCAAGTTAGTGGCCTACTTTCTTGAGACCTTCTGAATAAATTTTTTTTTCTTTTTTATTTGCGGAATTACATTGAAAATAATCAAGTTTTTAACAAGACAAGTTAATTCTCAAACTTACGAAGTAACCAAGACTCTGAATAAGATTACTATCACTCCCTACAGACCGCCAACTATAGTCGCACCTCTCATCGATATTTTGAATACTACATCTCCGAGCTCTCTGCCATCGCACCGCTGGACATAGACATTCTATTCATGAACGTACCGGTGGACGACACCATCGACATTATCTGAAGGAGAGTCCGTCGCTCGGACGCTACGCAACATACAAGAAGATGCCCTTCGACGTCTTCGCCAAATCTTCACTAAGGAGGCTCCCTTCCTCTCACAGAGGGGTCACCTCTTTCGACAGGTAGACGGTGCTGCCATGGGTTCTCTCTTTGGCGTCCTATTAGCCAATATGTACATACATACAAGGCAGAACGAAACAATAAGACTAAAGATCCTGCAGCAAGTATAAGTTCTGTTACGAGTGTGAGGTCAAAACAAGATTCTGTTTTACAATTGTCTGTTCCTATGACAAAAACAAGGGGCAGGAAAATGGGAAATCTACCGTTGTTTATTTCTCCAGCATTTCGTGAATTGATCCCCCTTATCAAGGCTACACAAAAGCACAAAAATACGATAAGATCAGGAATTTGTATAATCAAAACCTTCCCTAGGTTTTATTATATTTATATAGTTATATTCGTGAACAGAAGTAATGAATTTATTCTTATAGGGTCAGGCAAAATGATCTGACACATTTGTAGGTTTAATAAAATGCAAATGAAGTACAGAAACAAAAGTGTTTTTATTTTTGATAAGTACATATAATACCATTTTGTTTCATTATGTTTTAAAAATTAAATCAGTCAAATGGGATCCATTATTGTCCACACACTGTCGAAGGCGTTCACGAAAGTTGTCTATAACTCGGCGGGTCATTTCATGTGGAATGGCAGTAATTTTTTGACGAATTGCATATGCTCCACGATATGGACAATGTTTGGTTTCAACAGGATGGGGCAACAGCCCACACTTCTCGACGTGCTTACTCGGGACGCGTGCAAGATTTTCCCCTCGCGCATAAGTTGTAAACTTTATATTCCTAACTTGACGCAACAGAATTGAACAGAAACAGCCTAAATTCAGTACACCAAATATATTAGAAATTGCTAAAACCTACACATTTTTCAGGCCTTTTTGGGCTCCTTTCCTAACACACACACACACACACACACGAACATCAACAACACGGTAGTTTGTAAGTTTACTTCCCGAGTGAGCGAAAATCATTTGCCAATAGTAATAAACTTTCTGGAGGCTGCCTGCACTTGCTTGATCATTAACTTCAAAAATACCAACTGACGGATTTGCTATAAATTTCGCAATAGGTGATCCTACCTCTCCAACTTTTGCACTAGACAATCATGCCTTCAACTTTTTTCAGTGGCGAAGTCTACGTCCGCAACTTTCACCACCATTGTTATGCCCCACTACGAATCCAGCAGTTAGCAAACTGCCCATCTAAATGCGACCCAGTAACTTATCGAATGTGCGTGGAGGACTTTACTGTATTTTTGAGAGAGAGAGAGAGAGAGAGAGAGAGAGAGAGAGAGAGAGAGAGAGAGAGAGAGAGAGAGAGAGAGAACGACGGAGAAAGATAATATTGTCACTGATCACCTCTCTCAGTTAGGAGGGAGATTTCAATAGAAATTTGAATTTTACAAAGTATAGTCACTTTCTCGTGAATAATATTGTTTATAAAAAACGGTCCCTTCTGAGCCAGAACCACATAAAATTACGAATTTCCCTGCTGAGTCAGAACCACATAAAAACACGAATTTACCTTCTAAGTAGAACCACATCAAAACACGAATTTCCCATTTAAGTCAGAACCACATAAAAATACGAATTTCCTTGCAAAGTCAGACCCACATAAAAATACGAATTTCCCTTCAGAGTCAGATCCACATAAAAAATACGAATTTTCCGTCTGATTCACCACCACATAATAATGCGAATTTCCAATGTGACCAAAAGAATTAGTTTTCCAGATTCCCTGATCCCGATAAAATAATAAGCCTACAGGAAGGACTGGCTTGGTTCTTCCTGTGTAACCAAAGTTTACTGCGATCACTACTATTCTACAGAATTTTTACGATTGAATTTTCAGAAACTGTTTGCAATTTTCTCTACAGTTTTTTTTTCTAACGTGTTGTTTAAATGTTCAGGAAATGCCGTCTTAAAAGGTAGTACTAATTTTTTTTCTCAAGAGCAGAAAAATTGCCGAGTAGAATTAGGACCATTTTGATACCACCGAATGTTAACTATTTTGACTGAGTTCGTACAGAGCCATTCGTAATATAGGCAAATTGATTTGCAACATTGGTCGGAAATGGATATACAAAGCAGGTTTGCATTTCAAAGGCATAACATACAGAAGTTTGTAGCGCCGTTTAAATCTTTTAATCTACATTGTTCACTTTTACATAAAACTGGGAATTCATGATTTTTTTTAATTTATTTATTTTTGTAAATGGTGTATTAATAAATTTCTTCCCTTCTTTATGGAAACAACTGGGAATGAAAATGTTGGTTCTAACTTTATTTGATTTTGAAGAGCCAGTTACTTTCATCTCGAAAATACTCCTGAAAATCCATCTACGATCATCGGAGCAGACCTGCTGCCCATGAAGAAAGAGGCCGAACTCTCAAAACAGTAGCTTAACTAAATAAGAATAACAACTCTATTCTGACTATTGTCTGTATTTCGTTATACAAATTTATGTATGAAATTTCATTCATTACGTTGTTTCTCTTTGGACTGAGGAGCGGAAAAGGTTGTTACATGAGATTTCTGAAACGGAATCTGGGTTAGTAGTATACCTGGTACTGGCGGCGGCTTAGGATTCATAACACGTACAGTGATGCTCAAATCTCATGCGACATGTTTCCATAGGATTTTGTTCAAAATTCACTAACTGGCAACCTAACATGCTATATATCTGTTTATCATTTCAATACGGAAACGCGATTATTGAATACAATAAGGTCATAATATGCTTCATAAGAGTGAAATCTGTCATATATTTCAAAACTGTAAGAAAATGTCACGTGTAGCAAATTTCAGAAAAATCTCTTTCGAAACATTTTCAAAACTTTCGTTCACACATCGATGAAGCATTTGACCAAAATGAAGTTATCATCAAGTATCAGTTCAAATCTTAAATAAAAAAACGAAAAAAATTGTCATAGCATTAACAATGTTTCAAAAGCAAGCATAAAATTTTAACTAGTCTTATTTGACTGCTTTTACACCTCAGTGCTGAAAAAAATGTAAAAATGTATATACAAAAGTAGAATGCGCCCACCGATATCAAGGTGTGAGGGGAGCGTGTGTGATGGATCATTAGTGTCGGTGCAACAACAACCACCCAGTGTAACATAAGTAGGTCTACACTGACTAGCGACAATGAAATTATCTTGAAAACATTTACTTTATATGTTTTAGAAGAATATTATGATTTTCATACATAATTATTTGCTATAATTCTTAAATATTTCAAAAATGATTGCATACTTGCAAAAATTCTCATATGCAATTATTCTTTTGTCAAAGCCAAGATATTGTTCCTAGGCCTAGGTGTTAGATTTCTTTACTTTACACTTAACAGTCGCATCTCTTTATTAACAATTTCTGGCCAGAAAGCAAATGAGGTTATCTACACATTCTTGCACTTCAAGTTACCTTATGAAAGAATAAATTATACACCAAAAGCGAGCAGAAGGAATTTTAAGAAAATTATATTTTAAACCAGTTGAAAAACAAGTGTTCCGTGCGTCTTGATAGTTAATACTTATGATATTTCGATTAATAGCCATCTTCTCCATATAATCAAAATCAGCAGCATCTTTTATTCCTCAAAGAATAGGTCATCTTTGCAAATAAAAACATTAGTAACAGATTACATTTCAAAAGACTTAGAATATCTTTTAGGCCTATAAATCATTTTGCAGCATACAGCCAGCTTAAACGCAGTCTAAAACTTCAACATTCAAAGAAAACTGGTTGTAATTCATATTCTATCGTATTCATCAAAGAACAGGTAATCTCTACAAATAAATTCATTAGTAACAGATTAGGCTACATCTCAGAGGGGATAGATTATTTCTTTAGGCCTATGAAACATTTTGCAACATACAGGCAGCTTAAACACAGCATAAACTTCAACATTCAAAGAAAACTGATAGTAATTCATATTCCTACTTTTAAAATGTTGTCATGACTGTTGAGCTTATTAGGTCTACTGTCATAATGCTGCAGACGTACTAGTTATGTTGACCAGTCCGAGGAGCATATTAAGTGCGCTTTCATTGATGGCACCGCTAACCTTATCACACCGCACTTTGAACTAAGCAACGTAAAAAAAAATAAATAAATAAAATAAAAAAAAGGTCAAATCACACAGATTACGAATCATATAAATCCATAAAAGGTATCATATTTATATAACCATAAGGAAAATAGGGCTAGCTGTGAATTCGCAAACTTGTCGATATGTATGACATTAGAAAAAAAAAAATTAACACTACTTGGCAACGTCACGTTGAGTCTGAGAATCTGGACGATACAAAAAGAATCATGTCGCATGAGATTTGAGCCCCACTGTACTTCCATCTAATGATTGTTTGTTTGTATGGTGTTTTTACGTTGCATGGAACCAGTGGTTATTCAGCAACGGGACCAGCGGCTTGACGTGACTTCCGAACCATGTCGAGAGTGAACTTCTATCACCAGAAATACACATCTCTAACACCTCAATGGAATGCCTGAGAATCGAACTCGCGGCCACCAAGGTGGCAGGTCAAGACCATACCGATCACGCCACTGAGGCGCTCCGAAACACGTCGAGAGTGAACTTCTATCGCCAGAAATACAGATCTCTAACCCCTCAGTCTAACTAATGATAATAATAATAATAATATAATTTTGACGGCAGTAGAGGATAACACGCCCTCTATATGAGAGCTCATGGACATACTGACAATCTCTTTTTCTTTCATGACAAAATACGACGCTTTGTTAATATCGCTTGTGCCCGACATTGTCCATGATACGGCACTTTTGGCATACGTAATCTCATTACGGAAATAGAGTTCATGGACACAGCGCATTTACGCCAACCCAGTTATGTTGCCTTTTAATGTGTGTAATAACAATAAAGACAAAGCTTTTGCAGTTTGAAGTTTAAGCCGTGAAAATTGGATGTTCCGTAAATGTTATTTTGCTCAGGTATGACTTCATGTATTTTTTTTTTTTTTTTTTTTCATTTTGACGAGAATCAATTTTTGCTCTGATGGAAAAATATTTTTCGCTAAATATTATTTAATGCTGGTTTTTATATGCATCCTAGGAGTAAAAATAACTATATCAGGACCAAAAGTGCAGCTACTGTGCTGTCCACTGTGATCTAGCTGCCAAGGTTGGCAACCTTCATGGAACTCCCTTACTACCATGTGGCCGTGAATCACCAACATTACCTGAACCACATGAACTGGATTATATTTTCACATAAATTCTACTTATTTCACGTAGGTTTCATTAAATTCACATTTGCTTCCTTTCCTTTAAGGTTCTTTTTGTATTTTCTTTACCACCAGCAAAATTATTATATATGTTATTCCTAGGTTGAGTGAATTTGCGAGTAATATTAAACAATAGGTGTAGCTCAATGTTTGTGAATACAAAAAATGTCACAGCGTATGTGATAGAAATATATATATATATATATATATATATATATATATATATATATATATATATATATATATAGTGGTGTGTGTGTGCGCGTGTGTGTGTAGGGTGGACTGGCCACCTTGGACACAAGGCAAACCGGCCGATGGGACGATCTTTACATGGGCCAGTAGGACACCGTCTAGTAAGAAAGGAAAGCCGAGAAGTTGCTTACGAAGCTAATGAACCCTAACCGAGAGAAGTCAACGGAAGGTTTTAATGATGGTATACTGAAGGTTTTAATGACGTTATAATGAAGGCCTTAATGGGTATAATGAAAGCTCATTAAAAGCAAACAAAACCATAAGATCTACTTCTGGAATTCAAACTGTATGAGATCTCATCATGACAAAGACAATACTTACGAAGTTTTTTTTTTTTTTTACCAACAATAGTTTAGTACAATAACCTCTCCATAAGCCATATTCTACTATAGCCAGTTGTTACGGGAATAACTATAATTAATGCAACCAGTCCTTTGCAATCCTGTTTTCTCCAAGATGACCTTTTCTTATCAGTGCAGGCGGTATTAACCCGGTATGTATCCACCTACTCCGAGATGCTAGAAGTAAACTATTATATTATTAAACGATATCTTCGCGCCGCCCACGTTCGTCTACTTTACTTAACATAAATTTACCCTGGACTTTGACAAAGGTAGATACCGGGTTAATATCAGTGCAAGCTTCTTGGTAAGTCGAAGCCTTAAGCTGGCCGTACACGTATGCGACTGGCATCTGTCCATCCCACTTTGGTGTTTGCTTATCGTAACACTGCGTCCCGGGCTTTAGATAGTTACATCCAGCTTACATTCAGCAATAATAATAATATCCTATTTCGAATATTAACGGTGTAATTAGCATACAGTAATTTATTAAAACACTTTCCAGTTGCAAATGTA
>NC_061089.1:29591898-29601898 GCF_015104395.2 Macrobrachium nipponense
TTGTTTTACAGAAGGTATGTAGATGATACCTTTGTTCTTTTTAAGTATCAGTGGCAGGCCACCCAGTTTTTAGATTTTATTAATGAGCAACACCCTAACATTAATTTTACTATGGAATTGGAGAGAGATAATTGTTTACCGTTTTTAGATGTTTTAATCACGAGAGCTAATTCTGTTTTTACTACTGCCGTTTACAGAAAGAACACTTATACAGGTCTTGCAAATAATTTCTACAGTGCTTGCCAAACCAGTTTTAAATTGAATACCATCTATACTTTAGTATATAGGGCTCTTAGATACTCGTCCAGTTGGGCCATATTTCATAAAGAGATTGAATTTTTAACTACTTTCTTTCAACAAAATTCATTTCCCAAAGATCTAGTTTTTAGAACCGTCAACAAACTTTTAATTAATCATTTTCATCCTGCCACACCGGTTTTAATGTTCCGAAAAAACTTATGTATGCTTCAATCCCTTATATTTTTAACTCCAAATTTTCGCATAAACTGAAACAAATTATTGAAACTGAGATACCGTGCATTAATTTAAAATTGCTATCAAATAATCCCAGCAAAATTGGCTCCTTGTTTGGCTTTAAGGACCGTCTGCATCCCTTCATGAGATCCAATGTGGTCTATAAGTTTACATGCCCAGGATGTCCTGGTACTTATATTGGATCAACGAAAAGGTTGTTGCAGATGCGTTATTACAGTCACTTAGGTTTGAGTTTTAGAACGGGACAAAGATTGAGCAGACCAGAACATTCAAATATAAAAAATCATGCTATCAATTGTAAAATTGAGGTCAAGAAAAAGCAGCATTTTTCCATAATAGGGTATTCTAAGGATGCAGATTATCTGACGACCTTAGAGTCATTATATATTAAAAGACTCGTTCCATCGTTAAACGGTGGCTGCTCCTCTGCTCAACTATATCTGGCATAGTCGTCTTTGGAGGTTCTTGTTCTTTCTTTGGTCATTCTATCTTCTTTCTTTGTACCTGAAGGTTGGTGTAACAGCAGTTGTTTTTACTTTGCTTTGCTTTTTTTTTTGAATGTTTTTAATTGTCATTTTAAGAATCCAGTGTATTTTTAGTATTTTAATGTTATTCTTTTGTCATTTTTCAGACTGATGATGCACATAGTCATGTGCGAAACGTTTCTTATTGAATATATCTTTCAAAAAACATCCATGTGTCTTCGGCATTCCTGAATTGATATTTGAGGGTCATACTGCATATAGTCTATTATTATATATATAATATATATTAATTGTATGTATATTCTATATAAATATATATTATAATATATATATATTATATATCAATTATATATGAAATCTATTACGAATATATATATAATATAATATATATATATATATATATATATATATAATATATCTATATATGAATTATATATACATACATCAACTACTTAGCAAATATAGTTCCTTTTGGTAATATTTTAAAAGTAGAGCGAATTGGATATTAAACGACGTTTGTAGTTTAATATTTGTGAATATAAAAAAATGCCATGGCAGTGATAAAAATTCATATATATAAATATATACGCATATAAATATATATATATATATTTATTTATTTATAAGTCTGGGGCCTTAGGCTATGGTCAAACTGCCCATACGTTGCCCTAGTGATGTAGAGGTATAAAAAAAATATTTTAAAAATTGTTTTAAACACGCTTTTATTAGGATTTTTCTTATAATTAATCATGTCTACAAAAATAAAAGCATGGACACCAACCATAGAAGAAAATGCTGCAAGAAAAAAATATGTATATACTATTTCTTTTCTAGTAGCATTTCCTTCCCTGTTTGGCGCCCACGCTTTTACTTTTGTAGACATGATTAATTGTAAGAAAATCCTGGTGTGCCTCAAAGTTATTTTTTTTTTTACTTTTTAGTACATTTCAATAAAGAGTGTTTTAAAAAATATTTGTATACTTTTTGCCTATTTTTTACTTTTTAGGTTTGACAGAAATTGTAACCGATTTATGGTCGTAGCTGAGGAAATTGAACGTGATATCCTGTCGAGTCAAAGAAGTTTTGAAAAACCCATAGTTATTAACTTATTCTACCGAGTCAAAGAAGGCATGAAAAATCTGAAGTTTCAAAAAATCCTGAGATACTGGGAGCAGTCACCGCTGACCTACTGATCATATGAGGTT
Organism: Macrobrachium nipponense; assembly: GCF_015104395.2. Classification (NCBI taxonomy): domain Eukaryota; kingdom Metazoa; phylum Arthropoda; class Malacostraca; order Decapoda; family Palaemonidae; genus Macrobrachium; species Macrobrachium nipponense. Next base: position 29,594,084 of record NC_061089.1, read on the forward strand.
GTATTGTCACGGGGAATGAGAAACCATCCAAAATTTCAAGTCCATCGGACGAAGGGAACAGGTCGAAAATTGAGTTAGCAGTTTTGACACAGACAGACAGACATAGAAGTCAAGTTAAATTAAAAGCATTTAAAAAGGTCACGTCGATGCGAAATGTTTCGCTGGGAGAAAATATTTAGATAGAAAACAGAAGCTAGTCAATGTTGTTTCAGCAGAAAAACCAGTTGAAGAGGAGTTGAGTGACTCAAATTTGAAAGGTACAACATCACGAACGGGACGATTTTTACCGACAGAACTAAAATGATCAGACATAAAATAAAAGGCTATGAGGGATACCGGGGTCGCTCAGACGTTAATATGACAAATGTTAATCCCCAATTACTCTGTTTCAAGAAGGATGACTTTGTTATTTTAGGTGGGTTTCCGAATACGGTAAACTCTTGCCCACTAGGAAAAATTTATGTAGAAATGAAGTATCTTGATGGTGAGGCTAAGCTGTCAGTTGTCGACTTTCTGTCTGTGCCTCGTATCAGTATCATATTTGCGAATGATTTGTCTGTTGAAAATGAAACAGCCGTATTCTCTATTTTGACTGGTCGGTACCTGGACGACCAAGAGCATATTTCAGATATCTACAAACCTATTTCGATTGAGACCAGGTCTCAGGGGAAAGAGACTGTGACCTCGCCGATATAGAACTTGACGTAGATATAATTAATGGACAAAGGATTGCCTGAGGGGCTAATACTAATGATAAGATTACTGATTTATATTAAGTAGCACTAAATCTTCGGGCTCTTAAATAGGACCAACGCAAGGAAATTGGACATGTTGACATTAGTAATAATTATAATGATTTACCTAAACTTGTATTTCGTAAATTAGATGGGCTACTCTCCACGGTTAGCAGGTCAGCAAATGCACCTGATGCCCAGGTCGAGGTAAACCCATAATTAGTCATTCCTGAGGAATACAGAAATATGGTTAGGGTCAAATCTCATGAAAGCACTCGTGCGGGACACATCGGGGTTCCCAAGACTTTTTAAAAAATAGCACATTTCTTTCGACCCCAAAATACGTTCTCACATAAAACGTTATATATTTTCATACAGGGTCTATCAATTTATTGTTTATAGAACTTAGGCCAAAGGCCAAGCATCGGGACCTATAAGGTCATTAGTGCTGAAATGGAAATTGACAGTAAAAAGATTAAAAGGTGTAAAGGAAGAAAACCTCACAGTTCCACTATGAATCAATTGTTAGGACAGGGTGAAAATTAAGATGGAAGAAAGAGAACAAGAAAGGAGGTACAGTAAAAGGAACGAAAGGGATTGCATCTAGGGGCCGAAGGTACACTGCAAAGAACCTTACGTAATGCTAGCAGTGCACCGCCTGAGGGGCACTGACGGCGCTAGCCCCCTACGGGGATTGTCAGTTATTGGAGAAACCTAAACAAAAACCTCCCTCCTCCCGATATCGTCAGTTGGGAGCCTTTCCAGGAGGTCAAAATGTCTTGGAATAGAATAGAAGATAGAATCTAGGACAAAGGCCAAGCGCTGGGACTTAAAATGTCATTCAGCGCTGAGAGGGAAATTGAGAGTAAAATGGTCTGAAAGGTGTAACAGGAAGAAAACCTCTCTGTTGCACTGTGGGAAGAAAAATGATAGAAGAGGGTGAAAAGGAAGATGAAAGAGAAAATGGACAGAGGTCCAGTAAAAGGAATTGCAGCTAGGGGCCGAAGGCACGCTGCAAAGGACCTTAAGTAATGCCTACAGTGCACCGAGTAAGGTGCACGGACAGCACTAACCCCCTATGGAGGCTTTGATTGGTTGCTTCACAAAGTTTGGCTTAGCAAAGAAGTTGCAGTCCGAGTGTGGAAGTAATTTTACGAACCGTTTCTTTAAGAATGAGTGAATTAAGCATTTGTCACTCGAATTCTTCCCTTCATCATACGGAAAGTCAAAGGCTGATGAATTTCATAACCCAAGACTGTTAGAATATTAAACTTTTATTTATGATGCATTGACAATGTTGATTATACGCTTGGGTGCAGTCATTTGTTTTACCCATAATTCTTGCGTTATGATGTGCGTGGCATGACGCCGCTTTTGAAAGTAGTGTAACCGGCAAGTTGATCGCCGAAGGTACTCTGTACTGCTGTATCTCCCACATTCTCCATTAAAGTGACTTATTTATGAAGTGATTGCTTATTTAATAACCCACCATCATGTCCTCGTCGCTCACAGGTTACGGGCCCAGCTCAAGCAAGAGGAACTTGTATTTTGATGGTGATGAGGAGAAATATGAGATGTGGGAGATAAAATTTCTAGCCCATCTGAGACTTCGAAAGCTTATCCTAGACGAAAGTGAAGATCGAACTTCAGCAGAATTCATCGACAAAAATGCTGACATTTTCGCCGAGATCGTTCAAGTTCTAGATGACAAGAGCCTCCAATTAATAATGAGAGATGCAGTCAACGATGGAAGAAAGGCATTAGCGATTCTACGGGACCATTACCAAGGTACAGGCAAACCAAGAATCATCTCCCTCTACACGGAGCTGACACCACTGAAAATGAGAGGGGAAGAATGTGTGACAGATTATTTTCTTCGAGCTGAGACAACTTCTACTTCGTTAAAGTCAGCTGGTGAGACGATCAGCGACAGCCTTCTTATTGCTATGGTATTGAAGGGTCTTCCAGAGGAATTTACTCCATTTAATACTGTTGTTATGCAGAAGGATAGTGAGCCTACGTTTCTGGAATTCAAGTCTTTGCTACGGAGTTATGAAGAAAGCCTGAGGAGTCGAGAGGCACATAGGCCTAATGTAATGAGTGAGAACGTCCTTAAGGTGAATTATAAAAATCCTGATTTTCAGTGTGGTGGGTCTGCCAGTGGCTCATCAGTAAGGTGTTACTCATGTGGTAAGCCTGGACATAAGTCTTTCGAGTGTAGGTTGAAGAAAGACAGAGGTAAGTGGTGCAAAGAATGCAAAACCATTACACACAATTTTGATGAATGTAGAAAGGCTAATAGGCCTGCTAGATTTTCTAGTGCAACTGTGAATGTTTGTAAGCCTGGATCCACTAATAATTATAGTGATGAAGAATGTTGTTTCAAAATAAGTTGCTCTGTTGATAACATATCTACAGATGTATGTAATGTTCTTGTTGATTGTGGTGCTACTACCCACATCATTACTGATAAATCCAAGTTTAAGTGTTTTGATGAAGACTTTGATGAATCAAAACATATGGTTGAACTTGCAGATGGTGCAAGATGCAAGAATATTGTTAAAGGTAAAGCTAAAATTGTACTTCATGATACAAATGGTATAAAACAGAATGTTGTTCTTGATAATGCCTTGTATATTCCTTCTTTTAAGCAGAATATATTTTCTGTACAATCAGCTGTTAGTAAAGGAGCTACAGTAAGCTTTAATCCTAATCATTCTGAGTTGATAAGCTCAAATGGTGTGTCTTTTGAAATAAATAAGAAAGGTAAGCTGTATTATCTAAATGTAAGCTCATGTAAATCGTTCACTAGAGGAGTGGCATAAGGTTTTGGGACACTGCAATGTTAAAGACATTTTGAAGTTAGAAGATAAAGTTGAAGGTATGAAAATTAGTGACAAAAGTAATTTTGATTGCATAACTTGTCATGAGGGTAAAATGCATTTATCTAGGAACAGATTACCAGATGAATGAGAGAGCAAAGAGTAAAAGGGAATTTGTACATTGTGATCTTGCTGGACCAATGAGTATTGAATCAAGGGAAAAATCTAAATATTGTATTGTTTTTGTGGATGATTATTCAGGGTCTGTTTTTGTTTATTTCTTGAAACAGAAAAGTGATGCACTTAATGCTACTAAGAAATTCCTTGCTGATACTAGTTCTTATGGTGTTGTTAAAAGATTAAGGTGTGATAATGGAGGAGAATTTACTTCTTCCGAATTTAAAGAATTTCTGGTAAGTAATAAGATTAAACAAGAATTTTCTTCACCAAATTCACCACACCAAAATGGTACTGCTGAGAGGATGTGGCGTACATTGTTTGAAATGGCTAGATGTCTCTTAATTGAAGCAAAGCTACCAAAATTCATGTGGAATTATGCTGTTAGGGCAGCTGTTTATATAAGGAATAGATGCTACAATTCTAGACTAGATAAAACCCCATATGAAGTGTTAATGTCTAAGAAGCCTAAACTTGAAAATATGCATATTTTTGGTTCCCTGTGTTATGCTTATGTAGAAAAGAAAGCTAAGCTTGACCCAAGATGTGAAAAGGGAATATTTGTTGGCTATGATTCATGCAGTCCTGCTTATCTTGTATATTATCCAGGAACTGACAGTTTGAGAAAGGTTAGGTTAGTACATTTTACTGATAAATTCAATTTTAATAAATCCCAATGTCTAAAGGAAGGTGGTGAATCAGAAGATAGTGAATCGGATTCTGATAATGAGAATGTCATTTGCAATGAAAAGAAAACTGTTAATGATAATCAAAGTGATCCTGTTTCTAAACCTATCCTTGTTGAAGATGAGCATAGTGAAATTAATGCAGATTTGACTGAAACTGAAAGGGAAGGCGAGTCCCGTTATCCAAGTAGGGAGCGAACTGCTCCCAAATATCTTGAAGAATATGTTGATCCTGATAATGTTGATTTACTGGGCTATTCTGTTCATTATTGTTGTAAGGTAACTGAAATTCCTGAAAGCTATAGAGAGGCATTAAATTCACATGTGGCTCACAAATGGAAAGCTGCAATGGATGATGAGATTCAATCTTTAAGAGATAACAATACTTATGAATTGTGTAGTTTACCAAACAACCGTTGTATTGTAGGTGGACGATGGGTATATGCCATTAAAGAAGGGTTAAATGGTGAAGAGCAATACAAAGCTCGCTATGTTGCTAAAGGGTATTCTCAAATTGAAGGTGTTGATTATACTGATACTTTTTCTCCTACTGTGCGTATGACCTCAATTAGAATGCTTATGCAATTGGCAGTACAACATGATTTAATTGTGCATTGTATGGATTTTAAAACTGCCTATCTTAATTCTGATATTGATTGTGAAGTATTTGTTCAACAGCCTGAAGGTTACAATGAAACTGGTAGTAATAATGAACAATTGGTTTGGAAACTGAATAAATCTCTGTATGGTTTAAAGCAATCGGGCAGAAATTGGAATAACATGCTCCATGATTTCTTAATTCAAAATCATTTTGAGCAGTCATTAAGTGATCATTGTGTGTATGTCAATAAAAGACACAACTTTCATGTAATTATTTTGGTTTGGGTTGATGATATGATCATTGCCAGTAGTAATGAGAAAGCTCTGTTTGACACTAAACGTGTATTATTTCATAGATTTAAGATGAGAGATTTGGGAAAACTTTCATGGTTTTTCGGTGTTGAGTTTGTTTTTGATTACCATGATGCATATATTTGTTTGATGTGTAGTAATTTGCAGATTGATGAGAATAAAAGTTTATGAGGGGGTGTTAGAATATTAAACTTTTATTTATGATGCATTGACAATGTTGATTATACGCTTGGGTGCAGTCATTTGTTTTACCCATAATTCTTGCGTTATGATGTGCGTAGCATTACGCCGCTTTTGAAAGTAGTGTAACCGGCAAGTTGATCGCCGAAGGTACTCTGTACTGCTGTATCTCCCACATTCTCCATTAAAGTGACTTATTTATGAAGTGATTGCTTATTTAATAACCCACCATCATGTCCTCGCCGCTCACAAAGACTTGTCTATCTATATAGACGACTTGCAGCATTCAGTGACGCCTGGGAAACACAGTAAACGATTAGAAGCTTTATCTACAGTATTACGAGAGGCTTGTCTGGTAATGAATTATTATTTAAGAAGAGCGATTTTGTTCAGGCAAAAGCTGTTGACCTCGAGCACGAAGTGTGTCTGTGTAACATCGCTTCTAAACAGGCAAACCCAGAGGCTGTGTCAAATTTAACTCCTCGAAACAGGAGATAAATTTGGTCGTCATATTGGAATGGTCATTCGGAAATATTCTTACATTGCCGTTCCCCTTACAAAGAAAGATGTGGAATTACTTTGGACTGGTGACTGTCAGCGGATTTTCAAAAAGCGAAAGCCACCCTACTTATTATCCCTTGTGACGTTCCCCAAACTTCGACATTCCTTTCAGGTTAGGTGCGGACGCAAGTGATACTGAACTCGGAACTGCACTCCTGCAAGGAGACCACAACGGCAACCTTTAATAAAATGAGCATTAGATGGTTTAGATTTCTTGCCCTGGAAGGGCTCCAACTCACTGAGGTAATTAGAAGAACTTTTAAATCTGAAGTGACTGTCGCTAGCATTATGATTAAATAGACCACACTTTACACAATCATGTTTAATTTTAAAATTTGCACCGTCTTTGCAGGGTAGAAAATTACAACATTCATGAATAAAATTAGAATGATTTTAGTGTTAACAACTAAGGCACAAAGAACAGCTAGGATTGGTGTGAGAATTTCCATTCACGTTTATTATCAAATTTAAGTTTACGTTTCTTGCCTCACTCCCTTAAAGATTCTATATTATTTATCATCGTTGCTAACAGCATATATTAATTCCTTTTATTTTGCACATAATATCTTTCTCTTAGTTGTTCTTCCAATATTCTTTAATATACAATTACGTCCCTGCTGCAATGTGAATTTCTAGAGGAGCAGTAGTAAAGAAAACGCGGAGTCAAAAATCACATGAACGAGAACGACAATATTAGCGCTTCGTCTGGCCGCAAAAGAAAAAAAATAACTATTATGACCTTTTTGTTTAAGTTACAAACTATACCAACACTACTCGGTTGGTTATTATGGCTTGAATCCTCAGTCTTCTGTCTCCCTTCACTCCTAAGGACTCTGTGGAAATCATCTTATCACCATTCTCTGCAAGTACAAGTTACCTTGTCCAGTTAACGGATACCAGTTGGACAAATTAGTGGATTAGAGACCACAAACGCGGAACAATGTGCTCAAATTGCTCATTGTGCTGGGACCTTCTGGAAATAACAACGAAGCAAAGAGTGGTGGTTTACAGATAATTTTTTTTTCTAGAACCTCCTTATCCTTTACTATTCTCAGGGTATAGCCTAAGTACATGGTCCTAAAAATCTCCAATTCTTCATTAAACTGTTACCATCCCGTCGAAAATTAGATGCCTTTCGTAACCGAAATTCAAATTTTACAATATCGACGATGAAACATCGATCGCTCAATTTACACCTTTTCACTCGATATTTAATTAGTGAAACCAAACATTAAACTTTGGAGGAAACCTTTCAAAAGATTTTTGTTTCATTATCAAAATGATGATATATATAGGATCTATTATACAATCCACAATATACAATAAGCAAGTTAAGAGATCTAAAATAGCCGAGTGTTTAAGACTTTAAGGACATTTTGAATCCAATATGGCGTCTCGCCGAATGAGAGTGCAACCTGAACCGCCTTGACACACTTCCCCAGCGCTCAGTTAACGGTGTACTGGACACAACTTGTGTATATATAAAATGTTTATCGCTTTTCTCAAGATTTTAGTTGTTGTTGCCTATACTACTTTAAGTTTGAGACATGGAATTGCGGCGGTCATGTGATTGTACTGAAATGAATTCTTACCTTGTAATCTTTATTTATCCTTGTAATCCGTGGTTTTATCCTTACGGGCATCACGATTGAAACTCCGCAGTGCTTAATTTATTGTAAGTATATACTTTTGGCTCTTAATTCACTCAAAATACCACTTAAATGCGTGAGAATGAATGTGTAC
>NC_061089.1:29604398-29684398 GCF_015104395.2 Macrobrachium nipponense
CCTGCGTGAATGAGTTGGCACATGATAGGTTTTTGTTTAAAAGGCCTGCGGTAAGCTCAGACAAGTGAAGAACAGTAAATAAACACAAATCCAAAAAATTAAAAAAAAAGAATAAAAAGTTTTTTAAAAATTAGGATAAGTTAATTTTAAGTTTAAGTGTTACACTATGTGTAAGGAACAGTATTAAATATGTTACCGTCCAACTCTCTCCACCTCCCTTTCTCCTCATCCGCACACACCACTGTTAGCCACTATCGTCTGTCTTGAAGGTAAGGACTCATAATAAAACCACATTTTATATCATATCACAGTAATCATTTATCATATAATTTTGTGTGTGTGTGTACATTATGCCTATGCAATATAGCAATTAAAATTGATTTGGGTGTTTTTAGAGGGCCAAATTGAATTGAGATACGAGCAAATTTAGTTACAAGCTCGGTCCAAGAAAGAATTATACTCGTATCTGAAGGTATTACTATATATATTATATGTGTGTGTGTGTGTGAGTGACTACAAAACACAAATGTTACAGCTGAAACAACAATACATCTGCTCTGTAAGAAAATTTTTTTTCTGTCATTGCATTATCTTTACAGTTAAGTACGGCAATTTAAATAGACTATATGATTGATAAGATGCGTGACTTTGAAAGGTTGGACTAAATTGAAAATTGTGAATTGACAAATGTAACTTAAAACATCATTATATTTTACATGAATTACTAATATGTGTGGTATATGTTTCAAAATAAAGAACGAATGAAAAACACTAAAAATACATTATGATTTTAAGAGCAGAAGTGTTGAGACTATGTACAGAACCCTGGTTTGTTTCTCTAAATTAAAAAATATTTCAAATAAACTATCATGCATCTTTAACATTATCTATACAATTTACAGTCTGACTCTGGTGATAAATTAATATCATCAAGCCCTCTGACGTCCCAAAACTTTGCTAGTAATAGCTGTGCATGGCCCAGTGCCTTCAGCGTTTACCATTGGTGTAAAATAAATGCTTCCAGCTTCTATGGGAACAACTTTTTTGTAAATTTCATTTACTGTCTGATTACATGAGTGATTCTAAGAAATCATGAAGTATCGTCAATTTCAATTGCCAACATTTAAGGTGATATAGGTAAATAAACATTTCTCCGGCATCATGACCTGTAAGTTTGCAAAACACACAGCTAAACCTTAGTGAATTTGTTTTTAATTGGAAATATGCCATTACTATTTCGTAATTCAGGAGAAAACGTTTACTTTATTTGAACTGTTCTTTGCTGGTTAGAAGGGACACACAGGCTGATAATAATTGTTTTTGTTTGTATGGTGTTTTTACGTTGCATGGAACCAGTGGTTATTCAGCAACGGGTCCAACAGCTTTCCATGACTTCCGAACCACGTCGAGAGTGAACTTCTATCACCAGAAATACACATCTCTCACACCTCAATAGAATACCCGAGAATTGAACTCGCAGCCACCGAGGTGGCAGGCCAAGACCATACCAATCATACCACTGAGGCGTTGGCTGCTGATAATGAAGGTGGTTTGTTCAATGCATTTTCTGGAAGTGTGTCAGACAGCGGTGGACATTAGCTAATGTGTCACAACCTGATAGTAACCTCTGAGAATTTGTTACTTATCATTTCAATTAACATAGCCCAGCAATTTTTTCGGATTCAACAGTTCAGTTACCTTGGCCAACTCATTCAATAATCGACCTATACAGTTCTTTCAACCTCATTAGTCAGGCAGTCCCCGGGTTACATCAGGTTTGGGTTAAGTCGTTCCAAACTTAAGGCGCTTGCTTCACGGCCCTGTTAACCTGCTGCACAGTGCTGTAACCCGAACTTACAGAGCCGTTGCTATTTATTCCCTTTATAATTATGATGATTCAGGTCCAGGCGATTTTCGGCTTACAGCATCCTCCTAGGGACGGAACCCCCACCATAACCCGGGGACTGTCTGTATTCAATTCTTCTTCTTTCAACCTTATTAATCCCATTGTATAGCAAGGTTGGCCGCTCGAGTCAACTTTCCCCCATGATGCCAGGATCCTCAGGCATGAGCAGTTGATGCCAGTTGTTGCCTTCATTCAAGAATGGTCTATTGTAGACCCTTTTGGTTCCTCTGTTTACAGTTTGAGGAAAAACTCAACAACTTGTGAGGTATGCAGATCACAATGATGATTTTCATAGCTCATTCTTGGCCCCAGGGGTTGGTACCCCTAACTTTCTTTCCTGATGGTATAGGTTCCTCGTCCTATGTTCAGAAAAGATTTTTTCTGACAGTCTTTCAAGAAGACTCCATCAAACCTCTACATGCTTCATCAACCCGGACGGAGACAGACAATTGTCGGTTTTGAGCTAAAGGCTTTTCTAAAATGGCCAAGGAAGCCATCCTTAAATCTAGAAGGGATTAGAATTTGTGTATCAGTAACTGATTAATTTTTGATTTTCTGTAAAAGAAAACTATTTAGATGGCTTTGTCTGTCCATCTGCACTTGTTCTGTCTGTTCTCAGATCTTAAAAACTACTGAGGCTAGAGGGGTGCAAATTGGTGTTGATTATCCAACCTCCAATCATCCAAAAATACCTAATTGCAGCCCTTTAGCCTCAGTAGTTGTATTTGATTTAGGGTACAGATTAGCCATGAGTCGTGGTTCTGGCACCGCTAAATTTGCCAGCCGCTGACGCATCTTCACTTGACTGCATCTGGGGAGGAACTGAGCCCTGTCCAGTCGTGACAGTCATTCAGCATTAGGTATGTGTTGTACAGAACACTTTATTGTGTCGAAGTAACTTTTGAGCATTTTTTACTTCTTTTATCATGGTGTTTGTCCAGAGTGATATCCAGCACCTGTTCCACTATAGATCCTGTTTGAAGTTCTACAGTGAACCCCCACTTTTATACACTTCACTTTGTTGTAGATTTTTGTGGTACATATCTTAAAATTTTTTGCAAGAACTTTCACCAATTCACAAATATTTCCATGGACCATACCTCTAAAATTATAACTAATTCTTTTTTTTTTTTGATAGAGCAACATTGTATTCACTAATTACTGTATTCACTAATTACTGTATTTTTCCATTAAAGGATATGTATACTGAGAGAGAGAGAGAGAGAGAGAGAGAGAGAGAGAGTAGAGAGAGAAAACTGAGGTGCTTACTGTACATCAAAGTCTATGCACAGTATAAATGGATTGCTGTTGTTTCATTAAAGGATATATATACTGAGAGAAAGAGTTAGAGCGCACAAAGTTACATTAGGCAAAAGAAAATGCATGCATCTGAATTATGGGGGACTCTTAAGATTAACAGTTATAGGCAAGTACGTAATGTTGTGAGATGACTTTGCAATAATATTGGGTGTTTTACCATAACTATTGAGCATTTATTAAAAGTTGCATTAAAGGTGTCAAGTTGTTAAACCCTGCCGATTCTCAGTGATGGCTTCTATAAGTATAAACAAAATACATTTGTACATCCTCCATGCAATGGAATCTTAAGGAAGAATACCAGTAAATGAAAGGTGCAGATTATAGCTGAGGCTAAATAAAACGAATAACAGGCAAGCTAAAGGGCTGTCCGGAACTTGCAAAATCACACTTACTACTTTTACAGTTCAGTACAAATGTGCACATTTTAAACCCAGCTTTGTTAATTTACAAGAAAGAGTATCTCCAAATTAGCTTAGGGTAAATTTTCTTGAAGTAGAGCCTTTGGGAAATGGAATAACAGTCGTAAGAGAAGGGCTATACATTATTTATGAAATATGAAGTAGAATAGACTTAGCACTAGGTAACTGTTTGGTGTTTAATAGCTCTGCACCTAACATGAGCAGTTTTTTTTACTCACAGCTGTGTTTGTAGAGTGATCTCTTAGAAACCAACCAAACTAGGCAGTGTGCCAGAATGTTACTGGCTTAACCTTTTCTACAAAGGTGATCTTGGAAGTGTTCCCTTTATGCTGGTTCTCGGATGCATCTGAGTCTTCTCCAAGTTTGAAGCTACTTAAAGCTAGGTTAGGACTTGCTCACCATATCTTTTTTTTTGCACCTTCCTATGTTCAACTTGCAAGTTTCGAGTTCTTGGACCAAGGAAGCGAAGTCTCCTCCGTAGGTAAGGAAATTTGGCCTAATTGTGAGCCAAAAGTACCTTTGATCTTGGTACGTATTTAGTCCTAGCAATACAGCTCGTTTACTGCAAGTGTAATACAGGCAGTCCCCGGTTATCGGTGATCCAGTTTTATGGCACTTGTCTAGCAACGACAATAACTGAATTTTCAGCACCAATACATGGCAATCCCTGCTTATCAGCGCCAATCCTCGGTTAGCAGCACTGATCTCCGGTTAACAGCGGAATTGGGCATTTGCAAAGCTATATAGGATCCTTCACATGAATGGAAAAATTTAGGTGAATTTGAAATATCATAGGTACGTACTAGACAACACGATAATACTAGATGTGCTACTAGTTACTCTTGCAAGCAGCACTCATCAAATCTGGACTCTCAAGAGATTTCTCTCACAGACCTATCTCTCTTGATCACTTAACAATACTAAATTAAAGGCATTAAGATACTGCACTTTGTCTACCTTGCTGAAACCAGTGTAAAAAGCTTAGATGAAAGGACTGGTTTGTATTATATGTATGAAGCAGAACAGTTGTTAAATATTTTCAATTACATTTTCTGTGGCAAGGTCAATAATATTCAATCATAACAGCAACAATTTTTATCTTTTTTAGCACAAAATGCTCTTTTTACAACTGCATGAATAAGAATATGACTAAATTTGATGGAAGGTGCTGAAATTCCCCTTTATACGAATAAATAAAACCTGCAGCACATCACCTTATGTTATACATTTGTGCATGATGATAACAAAATATGTCATACATACAATGTCCTATAATATGTACATAACTATTTGTACATGTGTTACTATTTCAAGAATTCATTTAAAATATAATTTTAAATAATCTGTGCTTCTGTGTAGGATGCAAAACCAAATGCCAGCTTGGTGAGTCAAAAGATCCTAGAAACATAGACCCAAATTTCATAATGTAATTGAATGCTGCTTCCTGAGCAGTATATTTATACACTTCTTAAATTTTAAAATACGCTACCAATCATGCTCAAATAGAGTATACTGTAGAATTCACTGGATCTGAAAGAAAATGCTGCATAAACTAAAGTAACTTTTACCAGGCGTTCCCTGTAACTATATCTTACGAGATGCTGAGCATTGCTCGGTAAGACTACCAGTAACTACGATCACAACTCACAATATGGTAAAAAAATTGTTTAGCATCACGGGCTTTTATTATCAGTCGGCTGTAAAATGTTCTATGTACAATAACTACAGCCTAACCAAACAAGAAATTATAAGTAATAACAATAGAATCTTATTCAGCCTAAGAGTATGTAGAAAATGGACTGATGCTGTTAGCTTACAGAAGAGAAAGAATTTTAACAATATACATGATACTCAAATCAGAGCAAGTATATACAAAATTATCACTGTTTTATTATGTCTGCATGTTTCATATACATTTCAATAGTTCCATTTTGTTTAATTTGCTGTAAGATGGTTTAACCATCCATATAAGAAACATTTAAAATGCCAAACATTAAAAAATAAATAACTTCGGTATAATACAAATTACAGTCTGTAACAAGAACTGTCTGTCATGAGCTCACACATATCGAGGAAGGAAAAGCCCAAACTTTGATTCGATGCCTTTGAATATTGGTACTGCAACCTTATAACCACCAACATGATCTGGATTGGTGGAACGCAAATCTGAGGCAGTGGCAGGAAGTTGAGCTTCAGAGCCAGTTGGCCGACTGATGACAAAGGGAGAAAACATTACAGTAGTTTTATAACCAAGCAAAGCACGTACAATTCACAATATGAAAAGTAAAAAGTTTTTATTAAATTTTCTTTAAATATAAACCATTGCCTTATTAACCTATTACTGGGTTCTAATGTCCACTGGACCAAGAGCATGAAAATTTACTCTACTCTGAGGTAAAGTGTCTCTTATCTCAACCACTTTCTCAGTTGGAAGCTTTCTATTTCAAATGTGCCAAATTAATTTTGGCATTAAGTATTTAGCTTCATGTGAGAAGTATTGATGGGAAAAAAAATAAAAAAAGAGAGAAAAGTTGGAAATATTGAAAAAAAAGAGGAGAAAATTTGGAAGTATTAATGAAAAAATAAGGAGGAGAAAATTTGGACTTTCTTGAATTAAGGCATCATCTGTAAAGGGGTTTGTCAACATGCCTACAAAGATTACAAAAAAAATATCCAAATGAAAGCAACCAGTATGACCATACACAAAATGACAACTACCGGAGTAGCAGGTCCCAGTCTCTATTCATTTCTGCTGGGTGGTTGTCCGGTAACAGCCGTCATGGGGAGGTTGAGGAGTATCATGATCCACCCACGCTATCCCATCCTGATGAATGGTGTCTGGGACAATAGTGAGATGTGTGGGACCCTGCTCTACTGCGGCTACCCTTGGAGTAGTGCTGTTCCCAGGACCTGTCTCCTGAACACAAGTGGCAATGTTTCTACAACTTTCCATCAGCCTTCTGTCTTGGTTAGCAGTGCAGAGAGGGGTGCCGCTCTGCTCTGCCCTGCTCCTTTCTTGAGGAGAGGCACCTCCACAACCTGGTTTCAGAGTGAGATAGGGAACTCCCCCTGGCAAAGTAGTAATGGGCTGAACCACTCCTGCAATGACGCTGGTGTTCTCTTCCGATCTGATGGAGTAGCGGGACCCGCTACTCCTTCTCATGCAGCTCATTCACAGAGAACTTCGTCTGCTGGATGCCTGCCCTGGGAGGTGTCTCTCACACCGCACTGAAGGAGGTCTGGAGGAGAGGTGACGGTTCAGGGGGATCTCTGTCTTGCCCTCCTATGTGAATGGTGGTTCCCCTCTTCCACCCTCTGGTATTTGATCGGCTGGGAAGGGCTGTAGGGTGACTTTGGCCTGCCATTTTTCCTGTACCTACACTCAACTCCCCCCAACTCTTGTCGTGCTGCTGTCCTGTACCTCCTCCCTCAGGAACTACAAAAGAGCTGGCAAAACTTGTTCAAGGTTTCTTTTTACCTGAGGCCTTAGCAGGTGGAAAACTAGCCTTACTGGGAGTTATGAGTAGTAGTTTGCAGCAGCACCAATGATGGGGGAGGAATGGAGAAGGTTCTCTAGAGATATGGGTGGTTTTCTTCCTGTCATCTTTCTTATTTCCGCCCCCCCTCTGAGGTGACAGCCATATTGTGCACTCTCTGCACATCCCATCATGGCCACATTCCTGACCCCTTTTGGCAACATGAATTATGTGCTGCGGAACCTATCCTAGCCTGCACAGCGATACACTTGGGGCTTTCCGTTCTCTTCCATCACTGCAGGAAGAGAGAGAGAAAGAACACACAAACTCTAGGATATCAGGAAATGACAAACGTGTGATCACATGGACACAGAAATACTTCTTTCAACCCAGGAAAAGATCTAAAAAAAACTTCCAGCTATGTTATTAGTCTATGCACTATTCTCTTTGATCCAAGAGGAGGACTCACGTGGGTCAAGTTTTAGTATACCACTCTGTCCTGCATCAAGGGATGAAAACCAATGCACATCACATTGAAAACATTGATACAGTCATACCCCTACATACAAAAGTCCCTTCGTACGAAAAATCCAGGTTACGAAGGCAAAGACGATGATTTTTTTGCTTCTGTTTATGAAAATAATTCAGGTTGCAAAAGGGTGTACTATAAAGTCTGAGATTCGCCCAGGCCGCCGAGAACAATTTTAAAACTCACGTGACGCCAACTCAGTAGACTCGCCACCATCCTCCCGCTCTCCCATTGGTTCCTGATGCTAGTTACTGCCATAAGATCCTGCTCTCCTATTGGTCAGCATCTATCTCATCATGCATATACGTAAGGGAGTTCCTCGACCATCTCGTTTCAGCAGCGTTATCATATGCACATGGAATTCATTTCTTCAAGTAGATTTCGTTCATTAACGTTAATTCGTGTTAGTGATTTCGCATTCGTTGTACTGTAAGTTACTTTATCGTGTTGTGTGTGAACTTAATTACTTGTGTTATTAGCCATGGGTCCAAGAATGTTGCTGAAGTTCACGGAAAGAAGAGGATGCTTTCTATGGAGATGAAGTTGGAGATAATCAAGAAGTGTTAATGTTTTCTGCCATTTGTTAATGTCTTTCGTAAAGTTTAATGTTAATGTTTTCTGCCATTTTTTTATGTGTTTTGTAAAGTTAAGTGTTCATGTTTTCTGCCATTTGTCCTTCTCCTCTGTCGCCACTTTCGGACATCGCCTCACTCGAAAGGTGAGGTTCCACATTTTACTACATATGTACGTACAGTATTTCTTGTACCCTGTGCACTAATATGCTTTATTTACAGGTACAGTAAGAGTTAAGTTAGGTATTGAATGGTCCAAATTGTTGTATTTCATTGTTTATTGGTCAATTTAGCTTTATTATAAAATTTACTGTGGTGTTTTTGTACGGCTTGGAATGAATTAGGCAATTTACATGTAAAACATAGTTCTGGATATGAAAAAATCAGGTTACGATGGCCGCTTCAGAATGGATTAATTTCGTAAGCTGAGGCACTACTGTATATAATTACATATATGAAGGTGAAAACGAAGTGTGGCAAATACAGCCAATTGCTAGGTACTGGGAGTACGTATTCTCAATCACAGAGACGAATTGGAAAATGTGCGAATTCTAGAACAGCTGCGAACACAATGGAAGAAGGTGGGTCAATCCAAGTCACACCACATTAGGAATTGTTTTCCATAGACCATTCAGTAACAGCCAAAGTTTGTATATGTCAGAACAAAGAAATTTTGTGAGTCCTAACAGAGTCATTCATGTATTTTTTACAATTTTATTCAAGACTTAATGACTTTTATCAATTCAAGACAAATTTATGGAGCAAAAGAGATAACTGAAACACGTATGCTAAACACTGGTAGTATGAACTGTATGTATACTTCTAAGAGATCTTAACAAACCTAAGGAATAACTCAAATCAGTAGTACTATTTCCCATTGATGTATACATAGGCTGTCAGTTAAAAAATGTTTATATCAATCACAATTTAAAAAATTATGCAGTCAAGTCATTTGGCATATGTACAATAGTTTCATACTTTTTAAAGGATGCTTGTGTAATATACATTATTTATTAAAAATCAGAAATATTACATCAGCTAAGCGAAGACTGCTACATTAGGATAAATGCGATAGCAGTTCAGTTATAGTTGAAGCTCTGAATCAGAAAGTCAGGTTAGATAATATCCTGCACCCCTCCTTCTCTGATTGTTCGCATGCTTTCACCAACATTTCTAACTGGTAATTAGTTTTTATATCATTATGGCCCATGTATTTAAGTAGTAACCCAAAAGGAAATATTTATTATTTAAGTTATTTTTGCATGTTCTTTTATATTCCAGTGTCTTCCATATAAATGAGTGCTTTTGTAAGAATTCAGTCAACTTTACATTCAAATACAAAGGGAATTAAGCCAATCAGCAGCCAATATAATGGGCAGTGTTACCAAAACAATTTGTTAATGAAGACACTTTTCCAATGACAAATCAGCTGGCACTGACTATAGTAAAATCAAGAATTTATGGTGGAATCCTCTTGACTTACATAAACCTGTGAAATCTCATAAAAAATTCAATTATTTTGGCAGTATGTTTACATACAAAAGAAAAAGTATACTCACATGCCACCAAAATCAACATAGAAGAGTCTTTGAAGGATTTCGTAGGTCAATAATGTGACACCAAACTGAGGAGATGATCTGAATACACGAGCTGCAAAATAAAGAGTAATCTATGCAAACATTTTTAAAATTATAAAAGCTTTTCATATATGGTAGACACAGTTTAAATTATTATATACTTCAGCTGTACAGAAGTTACATAATTCCCCATCTTGTTCATAACAATGTAATTTAAGATTATGAAAAATTACTGCCATTTCTTTCAAAACATGTATAATCTAATAAGTGCTGTAGAAATGTGAAAATTCTGTGTAAGAACACCATAAGTCTGTACTTTCTATCATTTAGGATGCTCTATATTGAAACCGTCATTTTTACTATGGGAAACAAATTTAAGCAATAACTTTTAGTATGAAAAACAAATTGATTATTAACTGAAAAATGAAAATAATATGGAAATCAAATGAAGAATTTATAAAAGTATGGAACCATTTAAAAGAATCTGTTGAAACTGGCTTTTAAGACTGACCATGGGTTGCCTAAAAAAAAGAAATCTAAATTTCCAATAATTACTGCAAACAAATGGCCCTGTAAACATATGAAGACATACAAATGAATTCTCCAGAATGGAAAACTAGCCAGGAAGTGATACAGAAATTTAAGATTACCACAAGAGGCACATGTTACTGACTAATGTGAATTTTCCCAATAAACTATCAAAAGAAATTTGGGGAAAATCCTAAATTATGAGATTAGTTACTGTAAGACATCTTCTGCTGTGGAAAATGTTGACCTAGATCTAAATTTGAAAACATTTTCATCTAGTATCCATGATTAATTATAGGCCAATTTAGAAACGAATGATTTTGGACATTAACTCAAAAAATAATATACATTTAAGGACACTTGATGACATCAGCAACTACCATTATCAACTGAAATTAGAGAGCTAAATAGGACACACAAAAAATCAGGACAAAACAGACACGAAAATAAGTGTGAAAATTAATCCCAGGAGAGCATCAATACTGCATAAGAGAGTTTTATCAAAGAAAACCATAAACTTTCAAACATTAAGGGGTTAAAACAAAAAGGGTAAAACTTAGGGAAACAAAAAAATATGGATTGCAAAATTGATTACACAAAACTCAATTCAAAAAGAGAGGAATGAGAAAGAGATGAATAACGACAACAGAATATTAGGGATTACATATCAAAGATATGCATATTATAAAAATAAAAATATATATATATACAACTGGGCCACTCTACATGACTCAGGCTTTAGTACAAATACGCAATGGAACTAATGATGTAAATAGGCAACATACAGTGAGAATGTATCAATGCCAACTTATAAAAGGTAGCATCCAAAAACTGATGACACGACAAGTGCAGATTCATGTATGAACTGAATACTATACAGGAAAAGTATTCAATGAGAAGGAAATAACTGATTATGACTTTGTTGTATCTACAAGACATTTGTATTTATACTGGTGGTAGTATATTTTTGTAGGAGGTATTTTATATTTCAGTTTTTATTCTTTGCTGCAATGTATGTCAAAACCAAAATTTTTTATTCAATCCTTGCCTTAATAGCAAACCAGGAGGGTAAAGGGACCTCATTCTAATACTCAAGATACAGGTTCGAATCCTACAATGAATGACAGAATTAATTCATTTTCTTCCCTTTGGATCTCTGGCTTGGCAGTGGTGAGCATACCCAAAAAACAAGAAGAGGTCATTATGATTATTAAGTACAGTTACAAACATATCTGCTAAAAAGAGACCACTAAACTCTGTATATACTTATTATGGTAGGATTAAATTTGTTCAGAATTAAGAATCATTACAGCAAGGAATTTTCTTATCACAATATGTTGCATCTCTGTAGAGCCTGATAAATCTACAGCTTACTTCATTACTTTGTCCTTATGCACTCCTTAATATTTACAGCCCATATACTTAGCATGTCAGATCCTTATGGGCAAAAATGCAAAGATTTTTTTTATGTCTAGTACAATTCTTATGAATTTGCAGCACTACAACATTCCACCACCTTACACCTGACAAACTAACTTCCACAAAAAGCCTTCAAAGATACAAATTGGATGGGCTTTGCCAGAAGGCCTCCAACCTATGGGTCTTCCCACTCTACAGGGTAAAGCCTGACCACTATCAACATCCAAAGTTAGTGGATATCACCTCCACCCTGCATACTGCAAGAATTTTCTCCATGTTCACCCTCATAAAGGGCTACTTTCAAGTACCAATCAATCAAAAGGACATTTGCAAGACTGTGATCATCGTGCCCTTTGGTACCTACACATTTAACTACCCTCAGACTCTTTTGCCATTTCCAAATGCTATGGACTACATCCTAGCACTGAAGCACAAAAGATCTACACCACTTCAACATCTATGATTTCAGTACAAAGGATCTCAACTTCCTCAGTACCAAGAATATAAGCCACTCCATTCCTCACGATTCAAGCACTTGTTACTAAAGGTAGAAGCAGCTCCAATATAGAGGATATGAACCAATCCAGTACAGAAACTAATACTACAGCCTCTCTAATAGCAAGGATTAGAGCTGCTTGAGGAACAGTAATCAAAGCCATAACAGCGCTCAAGACTTGGAGCCACCTTGGCTTTCAGAATGCAAGCCACTTCAGAAAAGCTTAGTAACCAGCAGAACAGAGGAGGTACCATCCAAAAACTGATGACATGACAAGCACAGATTCATGTATGAACTGAATATACAGGAAATTATTCACTGAGAAGAAAACAGCTCTGATAATGACTTTTTCCATGCACCTATATGTATTTATGCTGGTGGTAATAGTATATTTTTGTAGATCTTTATATATTTCAGTTTTTATTCTTTGCTGCAATGTATGTCAAAATTAAAACTTTTAAATCAACCCTTCCCTTAATAGATAACCAGTAGAGTAACATGACCTCATTCTAATACTCCAGATGCAGGTTTGAATCCTGCAATGAATGAAGAATTAATTCATATTCTTCCCTTTGGATCTCTGGCTTACACCTGGTTTTTTTAATGGTTTTATTACAAAAAGTGCATTTAATCAAGAAACTGATATGAAAATACAGTAATTTGTGGATATTTCTCAGAAAAATACCGGGAATACACGAACCGCCCGTGAGTAATGGGTATATATGGTCCATAGAGAAATCCATGAATACATATGAGTCCGCAAATCTCGAGAACGCAAGCACAGGGGAATCCACTGTACAGGCAGACCCTGGGTTACATCAGGTTTGGGTTAAGTCATTCTGGACTTAAGGCGCTTGATTCAAGATGCTGTTAACCTACTTTATGGCACTGTAACCTGGACTTATAGAGCTGTTGCTATTTATTCCCATTATAACAGCCTATAAATGAATTTTTTTTATAAACGTCTGATATGACATTTGAGTTAGCTTTAGTAATATGTACCTGAATTTATCTTATATACCCTAGGTCAGCAGGAGATGAATTAGACTTAGTATGTCTATTCTATCTTCATAGCATAGCACATTAGCACACTTCACTTATTTCCCTCTTGTATAAAGGCTTTTAGCAAAGACAGTATCACAAGAATCAGTGCATGGAAATCAGGAAGTTAAGAATGCACTGCAGCAAATAAAATATATATTTCTGGTACAACAGACCAGAAAATTCTGAATTTATAAATGCTTGAAATCACCTTAGCAAGTATAAATACAGTATGCAATTAACAAAAAATCTACATTCATCTAGTAAGTATCAGCTATCTCAGAACTTGGTACTTAGGTAAATATGTTTGAAGATTTTTATTTTTATCAAACATGTTTACTCAAGTACAAAGTTATGAGACCACTGATACTTACTAGACAAACATAGTTTTTTCATTACTGTAATTGCATAATTCACAAGTTAAATACACACCATATTCAATGTGCAATTATCTTCAAAAACACTTACTCCACCATTTCTTTCAGTAGTTTCTGGAGAAAGACTTGAGAATATTTTATGTATTGTTTTTAACACTTGAAAGCACATTATTCCAATTTTAATCTTATTCACATTCTTTAGAAACTGCCATCTTCAGGTGTGCAATCTGTATTCTCATTTTATGGTATGATACTAAGTATAGTACCAAAATGTACGCAAGATATTAGTGCTTTGCATTTCTTGGCATACCACTAGAAGTTGTGGTTTTCACCTTTAGTTTGTCATTGGATATTCACAAAAAACTTACATCCAAACATGACTCCAAAACTAATCATTCATGAATAAACTATTGGCACTTCAACACAGAAACCTAATGCTATAATGTAGGGCCTCATTAATAATTGTCTGGCATAACAAACCCCAGTGGTAAATACATAGTGGTAATATAAAAAAATATACAACCATGGAAACAAACATGTGATACACATATTACATTATCAAAATGAAATTAAGGTGACTCCATACATACTTTTGTCAGAGGAAGTGCTCCAGACAAAAAGTTATGCTTATCATTAAACCAAGTCAAGGAGGGATCAGGGATATGGGGAGGTCTTCCCTGTTATAAAGTATCATTCATTAGTTGTTAATGGTTCAGCAATTGGTATCTCAACTTCAGCCAGTGACAAGGCATTTATAAAGTAACAGGTAATTTCTTCACAAGAGAACATCATTTTCCCTGTAGTACTTATTATATCAGAAACTTTTTAGCCTTGAACTGCACACACACACACATATACAAACATCCAATCAACATAAAAGCCAACTGGCACAAAGCTTCATATAAGTAAAATCAACTACTTGGCAAAGCAGCTCAATCTATACTAAGATGTTATAAGTGGCTATAGTGGCAAAAGTTGCTTCTGTTGTCAGGTTATATTAACTACCACATTCAACGTTCAAATTTATTACAGAAAAAGAACTATGTGAAAATCCAGTAGAGTCCTTGTCTTTAGCAATTAGATTTCAAACCTCCATTCAAAATTTAACTTCAACTATCCTTGATTTGGTAATATTCACATATCAATTAAGATGCATCAGGAGAAAATAGTGATCTCTAAACACTAAATATAAAGTTGTTTCCACAAATACTTTACAATCCTCCTTAATCCTTTCCAACTAAAAGAAATAAAACACACACACACACACACTAAATAGTCTAGTTTCCAGCTAACATCTACAAAATCCAAGGTTTACATAAATATTTCATAATACAGGCAGTCCCCGGTTGTTGGCGGGGGTTCTGTTCTCGGCAGGGGTTCTGTTCTCAGCGGGGTGCTGATAAGTGAAAACCGCCATTAACTGAAACTCAGCGATTTATTGCACCAAGTTTCAGTTAATGGTGCCTCTGTTAGGTATGCTATAGCACCATAACTCTATTATTAGATCCTTACAGCACTGATAACCGAAACTCGGCCTGTTGTGGCGCCATAAATCGCCGATTTTGTGGCACTAGACAAGCACCATAAAACCGGATCGCCATTAACTGAGTCCACCGATAACCGGGAAAAACCTTCATCAGCAGGAAAGTTAAATCTGAAAAGAACCTTCCACTTGGACAGCAATCAGTGCTGCAAGATATTCTAACATATCTCGAAGACTGACACTGAAATAAAAGATATTTCCACTGAACTAACAATAGTAGTTACTCATACCCTAATTATGTAGGTAGAGTTGCTAAATTCAGCAAGACAGCATATAAAAATCTAAATACACATTATACATGGATTGGAATACCAAAATTATATTTCAAAGGGAAGACTTAAAATGCTGTAATCTACATCTTCCTCATCTTACATTAAGCTTACAGAGATGTGGATGTTTCATACAAATTATTATTCTAACAGAATAGTTATGATCTCCAATGGTAAAATAAGACACAAAATATAATTTTTATACAAGGAGTCCCCAGTTATTGGCATGGGTTCTGTTCTCAGCAGGGTGCTGATAAGCGAAAAACACCATTAACTGACACTTGGTGGTAACCGTTTAATGGCAGCTCTTTTAGGTACATTATAAAATTTGCAAAAGAGCTACAGAACAAGAGATGATCATGTAGTGGGACACAAGGGAATCCATGAGGTTCCCAAGAGTATGCTTCAGGTTTTCATGGGTGAGGTCAATAAAACCAAAAAATAATTATCCTTGTCAACGATATGAAATGTTATTTTAGTATTGATCCCAGTAGTATCTCACATTCAATATCATATCACAATATTAGTAAAAGCCTGTGTTATTCAAATGACTACATTCATCACTATTTTTGTGTAATTTATTCCTCATGAAGCAAAGATATACATAAAGTTTTACAGTTATACTTTATAAGTTACATAGTTTATTAGAATAAGTTGATTCTACTTATGAAAACTTAGTATTATAGAGCAACAACAACAGAAAAATAACACTATTAAAAATAAAAGAAAAATGAAGCATCCACTTATAAGAATGAAGGATTAAGAGATGCTGCCCTGCAATGGTGCATCTCCCTTGTGTCTGGCGGGAGTGTGCATCACATGTTTACCTGAGACAAGGTTTCAAAGGAATGGGTGAGAGGACTGATGCTCAAGTTGTACATAAATATAGGTCAATGCAACATATGCGAACGATGAAGTAGTAAGGGATACCTGGGATGGGGTATGGAAAGCTTTTTTGAGACAGAACAAAAAAAAAGGAAGGGCAATGTGAATTTAGACAAGGGAGATGGTTGTGGGTGGAACAAGAGCTATTATGAAACAACAATGTGAAAGCTTGAAGACACTTGAAAAGGTTACATGATAGAATTTATGATAAATTTACAGATAGGCAATATGGAGGCTTCTTTAAACTGGTTTGCTGTAATAGTGGGTCTGCTATGTATTCTTGGCATTTAAATTTGTTTTACAACAGAGTACATATTACGTATATGGGGATAAGAAAAAGTCGCATGGATGGAGTGTGAGGTGACATGTTTGTTGAGAGAGAGAGAGAGAGAGAGAGAGAGAGAGAGAGAGAGAGAGAGAGAGAGAGAGAGAGAGAGAGAGAGAGAGAGAGAGAGAGAGAGAGAGAGAGAGATTTTTTAAACAATTTACACTGAAACCAATTGGTTTAGAGGCACCAATAAATTTTACGCAGGATTCATCTGTTCTCGTATGAAAGCTGGATGATGAAATAAAGTTAAAAATTCAGATTGTATGTGATAATTGCTTACAAATACCACAACGTAACAACACAGCTATTGTAACAAAACAGTACAGGGAGAAAGAAGTCACTGTATTTTTCACTAAAAAACTGACATACGAGAACAAGAAAAACTCCGACAATAGGAAGCCTCCTGCAGAAAACTTACTGAAGCCCCTGTCAAGCTACAAATGAATTACTGACATGAGTTAAAATGCACTTTATGATTGCACATACTTCATATGAATACATCATTTCATATTCCTATGTTCTTCCTAATTTGTCCTGAGCATCTAAGACCTGATTCTTTTACTTACTAAGTTGAGTTTTAATATGTACTGCAACTTTATCATTTCAGCCACCAATCAGATCTCTGAACATGAGGCTTCAATCTAGAATGATGTTTACATTATCATCCAAGCCTTTTATGATGAACATTTTCAATGTTTTTTATATTTTGTCATTTTCATCAATAGTAGTCTTGATATAGATTTTAATCATCTTGTTCTTACCATTTTGCAGGACATATCTCTAGAAAAGTCAATAATTACATGATTTTTTTGGCCTGCCACATGCACTCATCTGGAATGTCTCCAATTTCTGTCATGTGTTTGGCTTTGCTCTGGGAGTGCATCTGTGGGCTCACCACTAACGTGGTCTTCATCTCCACATGTGTCTACTTCTCTGATGGGCTCTGATTTTGTACAAATGGTTTCCAGTTGTTGGATTACGAAAGCTCTTGTTTTCCACACTGTTAATTTCAGAAATTTTTTTTCTATTTCGGTGATAGTATCTGTCAATACAGTAGAGAGACAAATACCTGCTTACCTCAATTAACTCTGTCTGTTAGATGCATTTCAATCCTATTGTATTTGTTTGTTTTTCATTCTAGTTGAGAAGTAATTCCAATACAATGGACCCCCTGTATTCGCATTCTCCGGATTTGCAGACTCACGCATTCATGGATTTCTCTCTGGAACATATCCCCCATTATTCGCCTATTCGCTGTATTTTTCTATGAAAATATCCACAAATTCCTGGGGTTTTTTTTAATCAATTTCATCATAAAATCCACTTTATGTGATAAAACTATTTAGAAAACCAAGTATAAAAATTTGTAGTGGGTTTTTCTTGAGTTTTAACTAACAAAATAGGCCATTTTAAGTAAGTGTTTTTATAGGGGTTCCAACTATTCGTGGGTTCTAATTATTCGTGGGGGGGGGGGGTCTGGTACACATCCCCCCAAATATGGGGTGACCATTGTACAAGCATTTTCAATGCTTATCAGAATGTACACTTCCAATCAAATAAAGAAAAAAAAATTCAGCACCGCTTAACAGGAGCCTTATCTTCGTTTGCTATTACGTACTTTGTTCATATTCCTCTTTATCTTCGATCCATTCTAGTTTATTTTGTATATTTTGCTTTGGTGTGCCTTTCTTTGTAGATTGAATTGAATTGAATTGAATATAAAATTTTGGCTAAAGGCCAAGCACTGAGACCTACGAGGTCATTCAGCGCTGAAATAGAAAATGACAGGAAAAGGACTGAAAGGTGAAACAGGTGGAAAACCTCAAAGCAGTTGCACTATGAATCAACTGTTAGGAGAGGGTGGAAAGTAAGACGGAAAAAAGAATATGAAAAGAGGTACAGTAAAAGGAATGAAAGGGGTTGCAGCTAGGGGCTGAAGGCTCACTGCAAAGATCCTTAAGTAATGCCTACAGTGCACCACATGAGTTGCACTACCCCCCCTTGTTAGATCTTTGTAGATTTAACAAGGCTTTATAAATAGGTGTATATTTGTATTTCTATTTTCAATAAATTTATCAATCTTTACTCACTAAGTTTATTTTCTGTTAAGTCATTCAATTGTTTTGGTTTGTCACTATTTATTGGATAACAAAATACTTGACAATTTTATTTACTTTTACACATAATGTTTCAGATTTAATCTTATGTTCTGAGGATCACTTTCCACATACCATACGTATGTGACCATGTAAAACATTTACTAGACTCAGCTTAAAAAGTAAAATCCAGTAAACTGTTAAACAAAACTTACTTACAGCCACAGGATCCTGTGAAACAAAATTTACTTCTGCCACAGGATCCTCAAGGTCTGTTCCTAAAAATCCCATTTGATCATGATGATAATAATACTTGATCTTCTAATTCTTAAGGAATTGTGAAGGATTTAAATGATATGAACAATCACAAATAATATGTTAACTTTTGAAATATTCCCACAACAATTTGTGATCACATCTGCTGAGAAAGAATGGAGGACTTATTCTGACAAAAGTACTTGATATCTGAAGAAAAGTCTACTGAATCTTCAACGTATGAAATACCACTGGAAATTCAAAGCATAGTTTACATCGCAAAAAGTCGTCTGCAAACAAAACAGTCAAAAGGAATACGAATGAATTCATCAAATACAGCAAAAGCAAATTGGGTGAAAGTCCTTATTACCCTTGTTACCAGATAATATCCAACAAGTGGCACACTTGCATGGTTAACATACAGGAACATGATAATCAATCAAAGAAAACTGCTCACCAAGTGCACCACCATGATGAGATATTTCCGTCAACATCAAGTAGTACTGATAAATACCTAAACAAAAACAAAAAAGATTACAGAAAGAACCAGCTCTTTTCCATATCTAAATCATATTAATTATGTCATTGCTTTCCAGACCAACCAGGAAGGCAATATATCGTAGTATCTTTCAGTGCCAGTTACTAGATGTAGATGACCAAAAACATTAAGAGATCAAGCATGTCAACGTTGTACTAACCTAGACAAGGTAGTGATAAATGTTGTTATTTTGCAATAAGCCTTTCAAATTTCTTGATATAAATGCTATACTGTAGTTCACTTGCATCTTCCAGCTTTCTTAAAAGAGCCCACTGCTTTAGTTTTTGGACAGAATAATAATTCAGTTATGAAGAAGCATTCATACCTCAATATTATTCATACTCTATGATATATTACATAAAATATTTTTCTTTAATTATCATATCAAGCACGTAAATACTCCATTTCAGCTTTTTATATGTCCAAGTCCATGCTACATGTACTCATATATATCTTGAACAACTAACATTTGTTTCCCATTATTGACAATGAGATATTGATGAGCTGTCCAGAGTCATGTGCATTGTTTGCCAAGCTGTTAATCGCTATCAGGTCTGAGGTGGCTTTTTATGAGTAACCTACTTCAGTTCCACAGGACGGTCTTGCCAGAATGCTACTCCACATATAAGTACTGTAATGCTATTTCCTACAAGATTGGACCCAGCACTGAGGGCAAGGTCTGCCATAAAGTTTTCCTTTACTTGGCTGTTTCAGTTATTCCAGTCTTATGCCTAGAGGCATGCCATCAAACTCCACCCACCATCTAAGTGTCATGAGCAGAATTTTCCATAATTCAATTCATTTTAGTCTTCAATGTAAAATTTGTTTTGACAGAAGAAAAGGAAAATTAAATTGTTACAAAAGAAAATAGAAACAAAAGGTCTTCCTACAGTTTTGTGGGTCAGCAGCTGAAGTGTAAGACTGAAAGCTCTGAGGTCTAACATCCTTGCCTACCATCCTACAAAGCCCCCAATACCAGCAACAGTTCAAAGGTCCGCGGGGCTGGGAAAGGAGGAACCTAATTCATGCCTGAGTCAGGGTTACTAAATACTGAAGCTTACCACATGCCAAGTGTGTTTATCAAAAAAAAAGTGTACCACTTCCAATTTTGATGATTCTGATCTCAAAATATACTAGTCTCTTCAAGTTCTATGTACTGAAATATTTTGAGCTTGGTGGGTGCTCAAAGAGAGGTATGCTTCAAGCAAGAAGCAAAATCTATGGCTATTACAATTGAGTTTCTTTTCCAACTGCATCACTTCTCCAATTTCTACATCCCTCTTTCTATATATTTATACCAATATGTAATTGGAATAATAGCAAAAGGGCATTTTGAAATGTTTCAAAAGCCTATGTAAAAGTAAAAATTCTTCCTTTGGGTAGGCTATAGCAGATGTAGAATTGGTGAATGCAATAATCAAAGCCATAACAAAAATTCTACCCTTTTCTTGATGGCTGAAATTAACAATATTACATTAAGAAGCTTGGACTAAGGTATCTGATTTAATCTCACTTTCACTAAAGGTCTCATTCCTTTTGTCTCTTTGAGCCCAAGCTTTAACAAAATTACACTTAAGTTTCCTGGTTCCAGGTCTATGGGATTAACAAATGGGGCAACTGTTATGACAAATGGTCAGCATAACAGATGCCAAAGTAACAGCGTCATGTGCAAAATCACAGAAAACATTATATATCAGCCTGTGTTGGGGAAAATAGTGAAGGAAGAAAGCTTAAATCTCACAAAATATGACAAATTTTCTAAGACAATTTGTATTTTTCATAGCTACAAACCTGAGGTCTTAACAATAGGATCATTTCTAGCGCGGATCCGGTTAAAAAACAGATGAAAGCAAGGAATTTTGTGATATCTGGCATACATGCGTATATCGGGTGAAGGCTTCACCTACGATCACGCCTCAGTTTTTCCCAACTCAGGATGTCTTAACAAACAGAGGGGCGGCTAGAGGCAGGCAGTATAATGTTAAGACCTCAGGTTTGTAGCTATGAAAAATACAAATTGTCTTAGAAAATTTGTCATTTGTTCATAGCGAACAAACCTTCGGTCTCAACAATAGGATAGACTCATACTTGGAGGGAGGTACAAGACATCCTAGACTGGCTGGGGGCCTACCCACCAGTCCAGCTTCCAGAAGAAATGACTTCTGGAGAGGGACTGAAGCCCGTTGAGAAGCTAGATAAATTGATATCTAACCACTCAGACCCTGAGTGATGTACAATGATATATAGGAGAATCATTTCATAGGGAACCAAAGAGAAACTTTGACTGTCTAATAGCAAACCAACACACCATTGTTTGCGCTACTCTTAACTCCTCCTTGCCTAGGAGTGGAGCATATGCTACCGAATAGAGGGTTTGACATTTGCATAATAAGTTACCACACTATCAGTATGACTGCCCTACTCATTGTATCAGACTAGTCCAGCAAATGACGTGACTATTCCTTAACCCGCCCGAAGGAAGAAGGAAAGGTACAAGAGAAAGAGACCAGCCAACTCTCTCATTCTCTCATCCACACAATCATCTTAGGAAAGATACAAAAGTGCCCTGTTAGGGGCAACTATGAGTACGCAGCCTGTTGGGCAGCCACCACAGGACCCAGGGAAAACGCGTCCACAGATCTGTGGGCAACATCTTTAAGATAGAAAGAGGTGAACGTGGACTGGCGTAACCAAGTACCAGCGCTCAGCCCTCTAAGTACAGCCAAGTTCTTATTGAAAGCCAGAGAGGTACCAGTGCTCCTAACGTCATGCGCTCTAGCCTGCACAGATGTGGTGGTGGAATCAAGAGATAAGTTTGCCTGTCTGATGGCTTCCCTTATCCAAAAGAGATAGTACTATTCCTATACACCTCTTTCTTGTACAGCCTGTGTTAACAAAAAGTCTCCGGCAGCCTGGTCAAAGGTGCCGAGTCCCTTTAAGATAGCAACGCAGGGCCCAGCCAAGGCACAACAAACGCTCTTGAGCGTCACCACCCACAAGTCATTCAGTGATGGAATGGAAAATGAAGTGAGCTTGTAATCACGCACAAAGGGATTTTGGGTCTTGGCCACAGAATCCGGGACAACTTCAAAGTACAACGACCCCCAACCCCTGGCGTACTTCACGTCATAGCTCAGATCGTGGAGCTCTCCTACTGTCTCGGAAGATGCCAAGGCCAGAAGGAAAACTGCCTTGAGCGTCAAATTTCTGTCAACTGAGCAACACAAGGGCTCATATGGACCCTTAGTGAAGCACTTGAGAACCGAGGAAACATCCCACGTCTGAGGCTTGAGCTCTCTAGGAGAACATGACTGCTCAAACCCCTTAACTAGCAAGGAAGGTTACCAGGAAGAGATGTCGATACCTTTAAGGCATAACATCAAACTCGGGGCTGCCCCGTAGCCTCTAACGGCAGAAACGGGCAAACGTTTCTCGTCTCTGAGGAAGATTAAGAGTCTGCTATTCGTTGAATAGAGGTTGCGAGTGGAGTAAAACCCTGTTATGACACCAATCACAGTAGATCGCTTATTGCCATGGAAACCATGGAGGTCGACTCTCTGAGACTGTTGGACATATGCCCTGCCGTCCTCTGAGAAAAGCATCTCGCTCGGAGGAGAAACTTGAAAGTCTACAACCAAGAAAAGACAGGGATTCTACTGACTGGTGGAACACTTCCGCATGGAGCTGACACAGGAGATGTCGCCGAGGGGGACATCTCCCCTGGGAACCTCTGACAATAACTACAGCAGATCTGGGAACCACTCCACTTGAGGCCATAGAGGGGCTGCCAAAGTCATCCTGAGACTTTGTGAACTCATTAGCCTGTTCAAAACTTGACGGAACAAACAAAACGGAGGGAAGGCATACACCTCCATGTTGTCCCAGGGATGTTGAAATGCGTTCTCCACCAATGCTAAAGGATCTGGAACCATTGACAGAAAACCTCCAGTTTCTTATTGAAGCAAGTCGCAAAAGGGTCCAACATGGGTCTACCCAAAACCTTGAAAAGCTTGGTCTTCTACCACTTGATGAAACAACCACTCAGTGTTAGGATCTGATCCCGACGACTGAGTTTGACTGCGACTACATTCAGATTGCCAGGGATATACCTGGCTGAGAGCTCTTCTGAACTGCTGACTGCCCACTGGTGAACCTCGACGGTCAAGGCGCGAAGTTGACAAGAAACCAAGCGTCCCTGTTCATTCACATAGGTTACCACCATGGTGTTTACCGACATGAGAATGACAGAATGATATTCTACCCTCTCCCAAAATTTCTTCAGACACAGGAAGGTTACCTTCAACTCCAAGATGTTGATATGTTGATGCTTGTCATTCAAACATCTGAAGCGATTAGGACACCTACATAAGGCCGCCCAACCTGTGAGGGAGGAGTCTGAGAACAGAAGGAAGTCAGGTGGAAGAGAACGTAGAGGGACACCCTTCGAAGGATTCTGGTCGTCCAACCACCAACGAAGGTCTTCTTTTACTTCCAGAGACAGAGGGAACATTAACAGGGGTGAGTCCCCTGCCGGGGGACCAGAATTCCACCAGCCTCCATTGCAGAGACCGAAGAAGAAGAAGACGCCCATGAGGGACCAGCCTCTTCAGGGATGACAACACTCCCAGAAGAACCTGCCACTGATGAGCTGACTGGTGTGGTTCCGACAGGAAGTTGCGCGCCCCCACCTGCAACTCCTCCAATCTCTGATCCAACTGGAAAACTTTTTCCACCGCTGTATCGATGTCCATCCCCAAGTACAGAATCTCTTAACTGGGTACGAGGCACAATATTCCTGGTTGACCACAATGCCCAGTTCCAGACAAAACCGAAGTAGACTATCTTTGTCCTACAGCAGCTTTGACCTGGAACTGCCAAGACCAAGTGACCATCGAGGTAGTCCAGCAAACAGATCTCCTGAGCATGGGTCCAACTTGACACGGGAGAAGACCCGTGTGAACATTTGAGGGGCTGTTGTCAGTTCGAAGCACAGGACTTTGAACTCGAAGACTTTGTTCCCAAGAGAGAAGCGAAAGAATTTCATGGACGTCAGATGAACAGGGATTTGGAAGCATGTGCCCCTTAACCCTTAAACGCCTATTGGACGTATTTTACGTCGAGATAAATTGTCTGTCGGGTGCCGATTGGACGTATTTTACGTTGACATGGAAAATTTTTTTTAAAATTCGCGGAAAAATACTTGTAGGCCTACCAGCCAAAAACTTTTGAATCACGTGCCTTGGGGGATGCTGGGAGTTCACGGATCAAGGTGTTGTTTTGTTTACAATCATTACGCAGGCGCGCAAGCGCGAATTTCTTTCTTATCGCACTAAAAAGTATCAGTGACACATCTCAGAAATTATTTTGTCACTTTGGCATAATTTTTGCACCATTTTAAATTAGCCGTTACATGAAGTATTATATTTAAAAATGTGCGCAATTTTATGTAGAATACAACAATTAAAATACTCATTGATTGTAGCTTTTATCAGTTTTTGAAATATTTTCATATAAATAATGATAAGTGCCAAAATTTCAACCTTCGGTCAACTTGACTCTACCGAAATGGTCGAAAACGCAATTGTAAGCTAAAACCTCTTATATATTTTTAGTAATATTCAATCATTTACCTTAATTTTGCAACTAATTGGAAGTCTCTAGCACAATTTATTCGATTTATGGTGAATTATGAAAAACTTTTTCCTTACGTCCGCGGCGGTAACTCTTCCGAAAAAATCATACGTGCGATTGTCGTAATGTTTGCACCATTTAATTAGCCGTTACATAAATTTATATATGGAAATTGCGCAATTTCATGCACAATACAACTAAAAACAGCCATGGTTGAAGTTTTTATCAGTTTTTGAAATATTTTCATAATAAGTACTAATGGAAGAATTTGCCAAAATTTTTCAACCTTCGGTCAACTTTGACACTACCGAAATGGTCGAAAACGCAACTGTAAGCTAAAACTCTTATATTCTAATAATATTCAATCATTTACCTTAATTTTGCAACAAATTGGAAGTGTCTAGCACAATATTTCGATTTATGGTGAATTTATGAAAAAAAAAAAACATTTTCCTTACCACCGTGCGGTAACTCTTCCAAAAAAAATCTTACGTGCGATTGTCGTAATGTTTGCACCATTTGAAATTAGCCATTACATAAAGTTTTATATATGAATATGTGTGCAATTTCATGTAGAATACAACAATAAATAATTGAAGGTTGTAGCTTTTCTCATTTTTGAAATATTTGCATATAAATCACAATAAATAGAAAAAAAACCACCTTTGGTCAACTTTGACTCTACCGAAATGGTTGAAAAATGCAATTGTAAGCTAAAACTCTTACAGTCTAGTAATATTCAGTCATTTATCTTCATTTTGAAACAAATTTGAAGTCTCTAGCACAATATTAGGATTTATGGTGAATTTTTAAAAAATATTTTCGTTCCCTCTGCGTGCGGATTCTCCGCTGCAAATCTCCGAAATGCGTACATTGCATTCTCGGAATATTTGCTCCGTTTCATATTAGGCGTTTCATAGAGTTTTACATAGGAAATGTGCGCAATTTCATGTAGAATACAACAAAAAATAATTGAAGGTTGTAGCTTTTCTCATTTTCGAAATATTTGCATATAAAAATATATAAAAAAAGTTTGACATTCGGTCAACTTTACCTCATCCGAAATGGTCGAAAACTGCAATTGTAAGCTAAAACTCTTACAGTATAGTAATATTAAAAAATGTATCTTCATTTTGAAACAAATTGGAAGTCTCTAGAACAATATTTAGATTTTTGGTGAATTTTTGAAAAAAACATTTTTTTACGTCCGAGCGTTACGAATTCATGCATCATTTTGTGATAATATTTTCTCTGTGTTGCTTTGATCATTTTACAATGTGTTATATACCAAAATGATCGCAATTTAGAGTACAATACAATGAAAAAAATTAACTCGTTAGCTTTAACCATTTTGCTCACAGCGCGATTTGAATAAAATTATATATGAAATTTTGTTTTTGCGCTATCATATATCGCATTATTTATATATGATAATAAAAAAATTTTCATTTCTAATGGTTGCGTACTAAAATTCAGGCAATTACAAAAAAAGGAGCCAAAAATGAACTCTTAATCTTGAAAACTAAGCGCGCTGTGATTTTTTGAAAAAAATATTTTTTCCGCTTCGGCGCTCACTCCGAGACCCCCTCGGCATATGGGAGACAATTTTTATTATACCCCTTCGGCGTTTAAGGGTTAAGTGTATCAACAGCATGAAGTCGTCTTCCCTCACAGCTGCCAGCACTGAACGTGGGA
Organism: Macrobrachium nipponense; assembly: GCF_015104395.2. Classification (NCBI taxonomy): domain Eukaryota; kingdom Metazoa; phylum Arthropoda; class Malacostraca; order Decapoda; family Palaemonidae; genus Macrobrachium; species Macrobrachium nipponense. Next base: position 29,631,299 of record NC_061089.1, read on the forward strand.
TCTCTATCTTGAATCGTGGCCTCCTGCTGAAGTGATTCAAGGTGGAGAAGTCAATCACAGGTCTCCATCCTCCCGACGCCTTGAGCACCAAGAATGATGTGACTGTACGATGGAGGTGTGCGCACCACTTCCCCTATCGCAATTTGTCCAGCATCTTCTGCACCTCCTCCCAAAGATCCTCGAACCTCAGAGAATCTGGAGGATGTGCCTTCGTGAGCTGCGACTTGGCCGACAGAGGGGGAGAGAAATCGAATGGCAGTACGTACCCAACCTGAAGGGTATCTACCACCCACTTCTCTGCCCACAACTCTGCCACTTGGCCCAATGGCTTGCTAGGCAACCCCCCCCTGTCCCAGGAGAGGCGCCTAACCTACTGAGGGCCCCATATCTCTGCCCCTTGGGCCCATCTTGGCCTAAAGGAACGGGAACGAAAGGTACGTTGATCCTCTGACCAAGGGTGAGTCGAACGGGAAGGCCCTGCCGAACTCGAATTCCTCAATGGCCTACCAAGCGACGGTCTTCTTGACTACTGCTGGACAGGGGGAGGAGGAGGAGCCAGATGTCTCCGAGGACGAGACTCCGACTTAAGACACGGCCTGGCGCACCAGTCTGTCTTTAGTGTCAGCATGACGCTGGCCTATCGCATTCTAATCAGTGGCAGGATAGCCCATAAACTAACACTGAGGTGAGCCATACACAAAAACGCCTTGCCTCTGGACTGCAACAGATTGGTAAGAGAGGAAGTAGTCACCAACTCTTCTGGGGGCCTGTCAGGAGCTATCTTGGTATTGACCACAGACCAGAAGTCCAGCCAAGAAACTGTGAGCATGGAGGCTGCCATATATTCCAATGCTGAGGCATCCTGTGGAGACAAGGATGGAGCCACCGGCTACACCTGCTCCAAAGGCAATCCTGGCTTCAGGCGAACTATGTCTGGGTTAAGGTAGCGCAACATAAAAAAGTAGACTTTGTAGCCTAGTACTTCCTAGCCCCGTGAGAGGCAGGAACAGTAACTTGGTAGAGCCTCTAGAGTGAAGCGAACCGTCCCGGTCCGAAACAGAGGCATTAACCCGAGGGAAGCTGGGGAGAGGATTGGGATCTTGCGTAGCTCGCACCACGGCTTTCAAGCAAGAAGGAGGGAAGACGACCGAGCCTGAGACGTACTCGCAAATTGTTGAACCCATGCACGAGATCAACAACTTCCGAAAAGGAAGACAAAACTCTTGCGTGTCTCCCTCCTCCTGCTCTGGCAATGGAGAAGAATCAGCAGCCAAACAGCCCGAAACACTAACTAACCTGTCTGGGCTGGGTCCACGCGTCAGCTCCCGAGACGAACCCAAAATAACAATATGAACATCACTACGTTCTCCTCCAACAGATGATTCATTAACATGTCTGTGAATGGTCACGGGTGTGGCCGACTTACGAACGTGAGTTGGAGAGGAATCCTGAACACTCGAGATCGAAGAAGAATCCTCGGGAATCGAATTCTAAGAAGCATCAGTGCGAGGGGCACGTCAAACACTCCTGCTGCAGCAACTTCAAACACACCACCTTCGACCTATTGATAGGTGCCTTGAGATCTTTAGGGCGACGAATAAGCCTTGGAGAAGAAGTAGCACTTGCATCAAGTGCACGGAGAGGGAAGGTTGCAACACGCACATGATTTGCATGGACGGGGGAGGTAGCAACATACTCGAGACGGGCACGGACGGGGGAAGTTGCAACATGCCCATGATTCGATGCAGAGGACGAAGCAGCTGCTGCAGAATACACAATGGAAGATACACAACACTCTCAGGGGAGGTTGCAACACGCTTGCAATGTGCATGTACAAGGGAGGATGCAACACTCGAGACTTGCACGGACGGGGGAAGATGCAACACTCCCGTGAATCGATGCAGGACTAAGCCACTAACACTCTCCGAAACATCAACAATCTTGAGAACACATCCTCGTAGTTCCTCCCTCGTAGGTGAAGAAAGAGCAAAATCCTTAGCCTTTCAACGCTTGATATGCCAACGTGGCACAGAGGGGGAAGAGGGAGAAGATAGCACTGGTTCCGTAAGCGATCTCTTCACAGGAGGCGAGGACGAAGCAACGCGTTTCCTTCCAATGCTCCCAACCAACAAGGTAGCCAACTTAACATCCAAAACAGTCCAACCTCTTAAGCACTGCCTGGCATATAATCTCAGACTGATCTGCAAGAGAAGGCTCCGATGACATGGAAGGAAGAAGTAGCGAACGGGGCAGCAGAGATGACATTATGACGGAGAGAGACAGAGCTCAGATGATGACTGGGAGTGACGTCACAAGCGGTGATGACGTCACGGTGCACCCTTCGTGAGAAGGGGAATCAGACGCCACTAGGCGGAGGAATACACAACAATGGATCCTGTGACTTCACAGCTTCCCTCTGACTCGAAGAAGTGGCAACAGTCATTGGCGGAGCAATACAAGATGGCTGACCTCGACTACCCACGAAGACGAGGCCGGGGGAAGGGGTGATGGCCTGGTCAGCCTGAGGAGGGGGGGGGAGTAGCGAGCCTCCAAACATCACACAAGCAACCCCTCCAGGATGGGGACCCCCTAGCCCGAGTGTCTTCCAATCGCTGCCATCTTGGACGCTACCAAATCTGGAAGAAATGAGAATGATGAGAAAATAAAGCCTCCCCCTTCCCGGAAATTAAAATAATTCCCGAAGAAGAAGGGGCAACATACAGACATTAGCCTGGTGGCCTCCCTATACTCCCAGCGACGAATCAAAGGAAGAAAAGGGAGGAGACACAGGAACTAGCCTACTATGGGGGATGATGGTGCAGGAGACGAAACATCAGGAAGGGGCGAGAAACCTTCCCATGAAGGAAGAGTCGAACCCTCCGATGTACTCTCTAGCCATAAAATGACTTCCACTGCTCTAAGGCCATGCCTGGCATCCCAAGCAAGGATTCAAGTACAAAAATTAGAATGGCACCTACTGCACTGTGTTGGGGTCAGCCGCTGCCGAAGCCAAAGATGAGAATATGGAAAACCTGGAATTCCGGGGCACACACGTTGACGAGGCCGAGAAGGAGCAGAAGCCATACTGTCTCTCAAACACACACACACACACGAAATGCAAGGGAAACAGGCAATGAACCAGGTAGAGGCCAAGAGAGGAAAACACTACTCTTGGTCAGGCGGTCAAAGAAAGACTGAGGCGTGATCGTAGGTGAAACCTTCACCCGATACATATACGCATGTATGCTAGATATCACAAGATTCCTTGCTTTCATCTGTTTTTTAACCGGATCCAGCTAGGCGCTAGAAATTATCCTATTGTCAAGACAGAAGGTTTGTTCACGTATGAACAAATGATTAGTCACAAGACCTATGAAAAGGCCTTTCACAAAACCAGTCTGAAGTATCAGTTGTAAAGGTAAGAATGATAATTTTTATTGGCTTTATAAGGAACAAATTATGGTAGGCATTGCATAAAAGAAAAGGGAAGGTCCTCAATACCAACAAACATCAGTATAATGGTGTGTATTAAACCTCAGCACATCATAGGTAATGTAAAAGTCTTGAGGTAATGTAAGTCTTGTGAGGTAATGTAGAAGTCTTGTCAAAATAAGGAGGGTAATTACAAAAAAAAAAAAAAAAAGAAAAATTTGTAATAGCTACTGAAAAACACCATACAAAAAAAGTAATACAATAATACAACATGGTATCGGAAAGGGAAGATTCCAGTGGCAGGAGTCTGGCCAAAGGTACATTAATCTTATAGTAGCACAAACTCCACCTCTGAAATGAAAAATGTTGCTCTAAGAGACTTGTACCACTGGGGAGATGCAAATCATTTTTTCTTTATTAGGAAAAATAAGAATATCCTTAACTCTACCACTTTCGAGACAACCACACACGAGCAGACAATGGAGTATGGGTGACACTTACTGCTACTGACTTAGCATACAACGTCCCAACATCAAAAATCACATATGTAGGTACAAACTATGCAACTGAAGAGAGTGAGTTATGTGAGCATCCCAGGAGCTACAAAAGCAGGTATAAAGAAAACTGCAAACTGCAAGGAAAATGGAAATTGTGAGATAGAGTGAAAGAATAGCAATCAAAGACAATTGCTGTAGGAAAAATACAGGGTGAGTACCACTGTTCATTACTGAAAAATCATCCAGTTAAATTCTTAGTTAGTCCTATCTTATACAAGAATGATATGCTCCAGTATAGTAACAATTTATATTTTGTAAAATAAAAATTAATAAATAAAAAGCCATTGTTGGTTTCTACAGCTCCAGAGTGCTTATATCCACACCCCATCTCTAATGACTTTAGATCCACCTTGATGACCCTTATACACTGCCTCCAAGGGGACCTGCTGATCTAAGGCTGCTTGCAGTGTACAATATGGCAGAAAAATGCCTCCCAAATGGTAGCCACTCTCAGAAATATACTGTGGATATGAACACTACAAATAATAATTTTTCACTGATTTGGGAAGTGATCAAAAGGATAAAGGAAACCCTCAAAAGACAAACAGCAAGGCACCAGACTCTTTTAAATGGGTCTCCATTAATTCCTCACTGCATACTAACATGAGAGATGTGAGGGTGCAACATGAGGTCCATACCCTCTTAAGTGGGGAACATCTCTCTTCCATGGGTAAAGCACCCACACTGCCTACAGGCCTATTAGAGGGGACAGATGAATTCCCAACCTTCTCTCCCTCCCCAGTGCCTCCAGTAGCGGAGAAGATATTCCCAGACAAGATTCCCCGATACCATCTCTTTCTTTCAACCTCCTGTGGTTGATGATGATCATGATGGGAATGGCCAGCCAGCAGAAAAAAGAAGAGCCTCTCAATTTTCATTACACTGAACATCAATCCTCATGAGTCACATCACCTGAAACCTGAGAAGAGATGTCTTGTTGTTAATCACAATTTGTGCTCCTCAATGAAGCTTGACACCTTAGTAAAGAGGATTAAGCTTCTCACATGCTCCAGCCCCCTTATCTTCCACAAAGTTCCATACAAAATTTGACATAAAGTGGTTTACAGGATTACCTGTCAATTTCAAAACCCCAAGAGATTTGCCTTCTATTGCAGGTGCCAGTCCACCTCCCACCACGAATGACTGCCAATACCTGCCTACTTTGCATTAAACCAAAAAGTAGAAATGGCCAACACAGGAAATATAAAAAATAAATCTATTTGTACATATCTTCTCGGCTGGACTAAGGCAGAGATACCTTTAGATTTCATCAAGGTAACTCTCAAAGCATACCTGGTTCGAATGACTTGGATAAAGATCTTTATACACATTTATGATAAATATTTTTGTTGTGGAAGCAAAATGGTAGCCCAAGGGGACACTTTCTGTTGCTACTGAGACAGGCATAAGCACAGTTCAAACTTGCTCCTAACCACTGCAGACTACATTAAAAGCATGAAATGCACTCAGCCAACGTGGAACTACTTGCTGCAGGTATCCAGAGGAATTTGGCTTTTTATATAACAAAACCAACACCCAGTGCATGTCGCTGCTCCAAGGATACACTTAAGCATATGTATTGGAGAACCACAAATTTTCCTTGGAAATCATCTGGAATTCATGCCATCTGGTTCACATCATCACAGACAACCTCAAAGATACAGCTGACACAGAACAGAGGTGACATAAACTATGTGCAACTGGCAACATGCAACGTGATTGCAAGGTTTGCCATTTGTCACCGAGATACAAAACTGCTGCATTTCTGCTTGTACCGCTACAACATTGAAGGGTGTTCCCTTTGGGCAAACTATACACAAGAGGCCATAAGATGTATCACCACTGTTCACAATGACATTCTGAGGCATCTCACCAAAACACCTTGCTATCACTCTGCCTCACTGATATTAAAAAAAAACCCTTGATAAAATTAAAAAACCACTGTTTGGCGAACAATATCCAGTCCGATCACCTGACTACGAAACAGCTGCAACTCAATTATCCAAAAAATCCTAAACAGTAATGCAAGGTCTAAAATGTGGGAAAGATAGGTTAATGAGGCACATGTTCCAAAAATTATGCTTTCTTTTTCACACATGGGTGGCCTCAGTTGTTGTATATACTTGTTCTCCATTATTGTAGGCAGTCCTCAGTTATCAGCAGTGGTTCCGCTCTCGGCGGGGTGCTGTTAAGCAAAAACCGCCATTCACTGAAACTTGGTGATTTATGATTATAGCCCATATGGCGCCGATAACCGGTTAATTGCACCTCTGTTAGGTATGTTATGGCACCATAACTATTATCAGCACCTTATGGAGCCGATAACTGAAACTTGGCCCATTGTGGCGTCATAAATTGCCAATTTTATGGTGCTAGACAAGTGTCATAAAACTGGGTCGCCATTAACCAAGTCCACCAATAACCAGAGTAGTATTAGCTACAGGATTTGTTATCATCATTATTGAGAAACTGTCAAAGCACATCCCATATATCGATGACACTTAATTAGTGTCAGCAAGGAGGAAAAGATAGAACACCTGTGACAAGTTTTCCACGACCACAGTCGCGTCAACTTTACCATTTAATATTGCCTTGACTGTCACCTCCTCTTCCCCAATGTCCTCATAAGACATGTGCTGGAATGGGGAGAGTGAGGGTCCAGAGAGATACAGATGCACTGCAAATGGGCATTCTAACCAGGAAGTCACAGCATCTGTACAACCATTGATAAAAAGTACCAACAGAAACCTGGACCCCCTGCCTTTAAAGACATCATTCTCTTTTATAAGGGCTGTGTTTCACACGAACTACCATAAAGGCGACAAGTGCTCAATTAGCAAAATCATAGCAGGGAATGTCTGTCCTACAGATGCAGAGAATAAAGTCAAACTAGTGATTTGCCATAAAAGCAAACGAACTAGTAGCCTGATTATGAAGAACAACCCAGCCCCTTCAGTGCAGGACCCTCGGAAAAGAACCAACATGGCCTACCAGTGCAGATGACCAGTTTGAGAATGCCTCGGCGCTTACAATCGGTATGACCACAATGAGATTTTCCAAGAGGATCTCCTGCCAGGTTCAGGAAAGCCCCATATGTAATCAAGCTAAGAATGACCATAATATTAAAATACAACAAAGTGATATACATAATTCCTAATATCGGAATTATCAATAGCGCAACAAATCATAGCTGCCTGGAGGCTCTACACATTGTAAAGGACAGTCCTAGCCTTAACACCCACACAGGAGACTCCTACTCCCAATGGTGGCACGTAGAATGCTGCCTGCAGGCGTTCCTGAGCCAAACGAGCAGACCACTCAGGAGCTGCCTCCATTTGTTGTGAGGGACCCTCCAGGCACCACAAGCCAAACCCCTTGCAAACAAATATCAGTTCCACTAATTCTCCAATTCTTTTTACTGAAAGTATTATCATTATTATTATTATAGGCAGTCCCCGGTTAACGGCAATCCAGTTTTATGGTGATGGTCTAGCGACATAATGGGCAGAGTTTCAGTTATCGGCACCATAAGATGCTGATAATAGAGTTACGGCGCCCTAAGGTGCAGGTGCCATTAACTGGTTACCAGTGCCATTAACCGGATCTCAGCGCCATAAATTGCTGAGTTTTGGTTGATGGCAGTTTTCGCTTATTAGTACCACACCAAGAACGGAATCCCCACCAATAACCAGGAACTGCCTGTAACACTGAGGCTTGCTTTTTCATTTTTTTAAATTTAGCATACTGTACAAGCAGTCGCCAGTTATTGGCAATCTAGTTTTACAGTGCTTGTCTAGCAACACCAATGACTGGATTTTCAGTGGCGATCTCTGCTTATTGTGCCAATTCCCACTTAAAAACAGTGGTTCCAATAATCGGTTATCGGAGCTGATAACTGGGGATCGGTACCGTTACCACCGATTTTCGGTTATCGTCAAGCCATCAAGAACAGAACCCCTGCCAATAACTGGGGACTGCCTGTACTTGAATTCTGTAACTACCTAAGGTCTCTAGCTGAAAAATAATTGTATGTTACTGTTTTTATCATGATGATTTTTCTTATTTTTATTATGATTTCGATATTATCACTGGCATTACTATTATTATGAATATAGTATTATATTACTATTATTTCAACAACTGTTTGGGTATAGCTGATCAATACTTTTATTCTTTTACCTCGTGTCTCCAAATTGGGTGTACAGTGGACCCCCTGTATTCGCATTCTCAACATTCGCGGACTCACATATTCACGGATTTCTTTATGGACCATATCTACCCATTATTCACCGGAAATTCGAGTATTTGTTGTTCTATGAGAAATATCCACAAATTACTGTATTTTCATATCGATTTCATGATTAAATGCACTTTTTGTGATAAAACTATTAAAAAAAACAGGTACATATAAGCATTTTTAGTGGATTTTCTTTGAGTATGAACTGACAAAATAGGTAGTCTTAAGCATTTTATAGGGGTTCTAAGTATTCGCTGATTCTAGCTATTTGTGGGGAGGTCTGGAGCGCATCCCCCACAAATACGGGGGTCCATTTTACATATATTGTCTCTAATTTGTATATTCCCTGTATATGGCCCCGAGCCCAAATAAAGGATATTATTATTATTATTATTTATTATTATTATTATTATTATTATTATTAAGTATTGTCCTTCCACTTTATTTAACTAGAATACAAGGAACTGATTATTAAGGGGTGTGGTATGGCATTTTTAAGAATCAAGAACAGTACCCTTTTACAATAGTCACTCGTGCACTAACTTATACTAATTCTTATATTTTATTGACTTAGCTTACCTGTCTAAATTTTTCATAAAAAATACTTCCTGAGTACAATGAAATCCATTTTTTATCTAAATAACTTCATAACAAAAACTCTTTACAGTCCTGTGTACCCATATATTTTTTGTATGGTAATAAGGATAGTCTACACTGAGAAAATCCACTTAGCGATTTGCTCTTATCCAAGCAGGCCGAGTGAAAGTACCTTGCTCCTGGTTTTAGAATGGTTTTCAGCATCCCCATCTCAGCCATTTCTTGAACTGAACTAGTTTTGACACAATGGGTATACCTACTAGTAATATACGAATCGACTGCATTGACAAAACTAACATCTACTTAAAAACTAAAAACTATATAAAAACAAATTTCAACATCAAATTACCAGGTGCTCCTTTCCAGAATGCTTTTCCTCCCTCTTCTCTCCAGATTTTCCGTGCAGCATCAAATACACCATTATAAGTAGTTTGTCCAGCTCGGGCAGCAACCTGAAGTCTAGTTTTGATTACATCAGCCGGGGTAGTCAATGATGCTGCTGGTACACCACCTAGAACAGATAATCATCATTAGCCTTTCACATCACCCTTTATCATTTCTATTTAGGCACAAAGCAATCAGTTCTGAAGGGCATGTATTACTTACGTCTGTGATATCAACAGAGGTGCAAGTCATGACATTCAATGCTATGTAAACAAATATGCAATTTACAATAACACTTCAATTTAAAAACTTAAAGAATGTTGACAAAAGGACATTTTCATTCTTTGAGATAATCTAGTCAGTAATTCCAGTGAGAGTAGGAATCACAAAGTAAATTATTAATATTACATATTATATACTTACCAATTGCACCAGCAAGCAAGAGGGTAGCTGGTGAATTATAACCATTTTCATCAGCCAGCAATCGTTTTGAATGGGCATAAACTGGGAAATAGATGGCTGAAAATGGGATGTCTCTTAAGAAGCATGCACGAGCACCCTGTGGAATTATACAAATCTAGCTGTAGGTGAGATCTTGGATGAAGAAATATGTAACATAGCCCAGAAAATATTGCAAGAGTAATATAAATAATGTCAAGCTTCATTGCTAGAGTAATGACAGCTATTCACAGTTATAATAGTGGACCACTCAGATATAATAGATTACAGCCCAAAACATTAATCTTCGTGGGGTTCACATTAAATTTGTCATGAAGATCTAACTTCACAACAATTCATGTAACATCAACATGAAACACACAAGCTTGCTGCTACCTGCATCAAAAGGAACTAAATCATTAAATAATACTACGTTCTCTGTTTATAAACCATGAGGTTTCTCAGTCACAATGATACACCTAATGGAGAGCAGGACTAATTATAAAACCTATGACACATATGACAAATCAGTTGTCAGTCAACAAAATAACCTTAAACATGTCCATTAAAGGTCATACATTTATGGTCTGTATAGTGCTTCCAAAACTGGCTTGTTGATCTTAATGAATTATCATACTGACTTCCCGGTTGATCTTAATCAATTGTCATACTGACTTCCCCCTACCCCTTTTCACATTCAACTTCTCTATAGGAAACTATAATACCAGGGCTCTTAGAAATTCAGGAATATGTCTATCCTTACTCTCGATGGTTGAACTCAGCTGTTTATCATATTTTTTCTTGACGACTCATCAGTTTGTTGAAACAAGATGTCAGCATCTAACAGGATTAAGCAAGATTAAGATACAGTAACTGATGAACATGGTACCAAAGCTGAAATTTTGGGGAGGGAGATAAAAAATAGAGGGGCTAAAACAGTTTGTCTGTAACTGGTAGACAATGCTATTATGTGAAAATTAAGTAATGCCTTGATATTAGGTCTGCAAGGCACCATTTGATATTTCACTTCCTGATTAATATTTTCCTACATTACCTCTCTCTAAATTCACTTCTAATTCCCAAAAATAAGAATCCTGATTAAGGTGAAAAATAAGTAAAAATGATACAAGATAGTACTTGTTCCTTCTTTTCAGTGCCCTCTAAGGTTGCTGAAAATTTTGACTTGTAATCCCTTACAAAAAGTGATTGCACAGCAGTTTTCCCTTTACTGAGTTAGAGATGAAAAGTCTTTCTACTGTCTTCAACATATATTCTGCTTGAATTCCCATCTGGTGTATATCTTCATGACCATTTTCCAAGATTTACTAGACCTTCCTATTGGTCACTTTTACTGTTATTCCCATATGCTATATATATTTTTCTTTAGTATCACTCATTTCTTATCACATGCCCAAATTATCCAGACTTTTATGATACCACACATCTGTCAGCAACTTCTTCATCTGCAATACAAATTTTCACTGCACTCCAGCCATGAATCTTAATAGTCTGTAATTACACATCTTCAAAACCTATAGTATCCTTTTATAAGTGGCCCTGTACCTCCTACAAAGAATACTGTAAGTCCTACAAGGTCCAGTACAAGGGGCTATGGTTTTAAGCTCCATAAAATCTGTGATTTTTGGCACCATAATGTGCTGAGTTCCAAAAATAGAGTTATGGCGCCAATGCATATGTAACAGAGGCGCCATTAACCAGTTATTGGCTAATGGCAATTTTTGCTTATCATCAAGCCAATAACCAGGAGACTGCCTGTACTGTATTTCATTATTTTTATAAAGAATATGAATAATAAACCAATGCAGAAACATTTGAATTGAACCTCATAGTAAAAGATGAAAAGTGAAGAATAAAACATGATAAAAATGTTATTGTTATTATACAATTAAGTTTGTTCATACTTACCTGGCAGATATATATATAGCTGCATTTTCTGAAGTCCGACAGAATTTCAAAACTCGCGGCACACGCAGTGGGCGGCCAGGTGGTAGTACCCATTCCCGCCACTGGGAGGCGGATATCAGGAACAATTCCCATTTTCTATTCATATTTATTAATGCCACTGTCTCCTGAGGGGAGGAGGGCGGGCAATTTAATTATATATATCTGCCAGGTAAGTATGAACAAACTTAATTGTATAATAACAATAACATTTTGTTCATGCCACTTACCTGACAGATATATATATAGCTGAATCCCACCTTCGGATGGTGGGAAGAGACAGAATAGGATTTTTTAGGAAACTTAAATTAAGTAGATGATATACATCTTGGTTCCTCACCTGTTTGCAAAGTAGACTATGTGATTACTGTCACTTAAGGCTGCTTTTGCTTAAATCAGAGTTGCCAGCCAGGAGGAGACCTGTAGTGCTGGTGCGCTCTGGATGATCTGTCAACGGGTACGAGACCTCAAAGTGACAAGACCATCGAGGCCATACATATGAGGGCAACGAAGCAACTGACCACCACCTGACCAAGTATTCAAAAAACCCCTTAAAACTAACTAAAGGATGGGAGATCTTCACATAAGACTCACCACAACCTAAAAACACAACAACAAAACTAACCTAATCCTAACTAAGGGATAGGGAAAGAGCTACTTCCGGACCCCAAGACTGTGTCCGCAGAAACGTATGGCCCCAGTGAATTACAATCGTCATAAATCGTTCTCACATCCCTTAGGTAATGTGAGGCGAAGACGGAGTTACTCCTCCAAAAGGTGCAATCAAGAATGTCCTTGATTGACATGTTCTTTTGGAAGGCCAGAGAGGTAGCGACAGCTCGAACTTCGTGAAGCTTTCACTCGTAAGAGGCTCAAATCAGTCTTCTGGAAAAGATGAATGAGCCTCCTTTTAATGACGTCCCTTAGAAAGAGAGCAACAGCATTCTTCGATAAAGGTAACTCTGGTCTCTTCACAGAGCACCAGAGATTACCTGAGGGACCTCTTACCTCTTTTGTTCTATGTACATAGAACTTGAGAGCCCTGACCGGGCACAGGACTCTCTGGTTCTTGGCCCACCAGACTTGACATACCCTTGATCTCGAAAGTTTTCGGCCAAGGATTCGAAGGATTTTCATTCTTCGCCAAGAAAGTTGGGTTCAACGAGCAGACAGCATTGTCTCTTTTGAATCCCATTAAATTACTAAACGCTTGAATCTCACTAACTCTCTTAGCCGTCGCAAGAGAAGTTAGGAAAAGAGCCTTCCTTGTCAAATTTCGAAGAGACGCTGCCTGAAGCGGTTCGAAAGGACTTGACATAAGGAACTTAAGGACCACGTCAAGGTTCCATGACGGAGGTCTCATTTTGGGTTAACCTTCGAAGTCTCGAAAGATTTTAAAAGGTCATGAATGTCCTTGTTGTCAGAAAGGTCAAGGCCTCTGTGCCTAAAAACTGCTGACAACATGCTTTTATATCCCTTGATGGTAGGGACCCGCTAATTTCTGCACATTCCTGAGAAAGAGCAGAAAATCAGCTATCTGGTTCACAGAGGTCGAGGAAGAGGAAACTCCCTCCTTTTTACACCATGCCCTGAAGGAAGCCCACTTCGATTGGTAAACAGCTCTTGTGGAAGCACGTCTTGCATGTGCGATTGCTCTCGCAGCTGCTTTCGAAAAACCTCTCGCTCTGGGCCAACTTTTCGATAGTCTGAACGCAGTCAGACCCAGAGCGGAGAGGTTTTGGTGAAACCTTTCGAAAGTGAGGCTGTTTGAGTAGATCTTTCCTCCAGGGCAATGTCCTTGGAAAGTCTACAAGGAAAGACATGACCTCTGTGAACCATTCTCTCGCTGGCCACATCGGAGCGATCAGGGTCAACCTCGTCCCTTCTGAGGCCGCAAACTTCCTCATGACTTCCCCCAAAATCTTGAATGGTGGGAATGCGTACAGGTCTAGACCCGTCCAATTCCAAAGCAACGCGTCTACCGCGATCGCTTCTGGATCCAGGACCGGGGAGCAATAAAGAGGAAGTCTCTTGGTCCTTGACGTCGCGAATAAGTCGACCAGCGGACGTCCCCACAATGTCCAAAGGTCTCGACACACGTCTTCGTTCAAGGTCCATTCCGTCGGTAGGATTTGTTCCCGACGACTGAGAAGATCTGCCCTGACGTTTTGCACTCCTGCAATGAACCTCGTCAGGATTGTCACATTTCTTCTCTTTGCCCACAGCAGAATCTCTCTCGCCAGGGAAAACAAAGTTCTGGAGTGTGTTCCTCCCTGATTTTTTAAATAAGCGAGTGCTGTGGTATTGTCCGAGTTCACCTGAACAATCTTGTTCTTCAAAAACTCCTTTCTGAAGAACTGCAGGGACAGAAATATTGCTGCCAGTTCTTTGACATTTATATGCCAGGCTACCTGTTCCCCTCTCCAGGAGCCTGACACTTCCTTCCCTCCTAGTGTTGCTCCCCAGCCCGTGATGGAAGCGTCGGAGAACAACACTAGGTCGGGGCTCAGAAGACTTAGGGACACACCCTCCTGAAGCTTCTGAGGGTCCAACCACCATCCTAGATGGTTCTTTATCGGAAGCGATATTCTCAATATGGCATTGAGATCGTCCTTGGCCTTCCACTCGTCTGCAAGGAAAAATTGGAGAGGCCTGAGGTGCAGTCTTCCCAAGGAAACAAACCTTTCTAGCGAGGAAATGGTCCCCAGCAGACTCATCCATTCCCTCGCCGAGCAAGTCTCTTTCCCTAGGAAGGCTGAGATCTTCTCTAAGCCTAGCCGCTGACGTTCCTGGGACGGAAACGCTCGAAAAGCCACTGAATCCATCTGAATCCCCAGATACACGATGGACTGTGTTGGGGTCAGATGCGACTTTTCGAGGTTGACTAGAAGTCCCAGGGACTTTGCTAGGGCTAAAGTGAACTGCAAGTCCTTCAGACACTTCTCTCTCGACGACGCTCTGATCAGCCAGTCGTCGAGGTACAGGGAAACTCTTATCCCCGAAGAGTGTAGCCACCTCGCCACGTTCTTCATGACTACAGTGAACACCATTGGAGCCGTGGTCAGGCCGAAACACATAGCTCTGAACTGCCACACTTTTTTGTCTAAGACAAACCTTAGATACTTTCTGAAAGAGGGTGGATCGGGATGTAAAGTACGCGTCCTGCAAGTCTAAGGACACCATCCAGTCGCCCGGTCTCAAGGCTCCCAGAACAGAATGAGGCGTCTCCATCGTGAATTTGGTCTTTTCCACGAAAAGATTGAGCCTGCTTACATCTAGAACTGGACGCCAACCTGACGACTGCTTCGGTACTAGGAAAATCCTGTTGTAAAAACCTGGGGACCCCAGGTCCGCGACTTGTTCCACCGCTCTTTTCTCGATCATTTGTTGAAGGAGATCGAATAATACTTGCTTCTTCTCTCCTTGATAGGATGGAGAAAGGTCTCTGGGAGTCGTAGAAAGAGGAGGAAGATCTAAAAAGGGGATGTCGAGGGGGGAGCCCCACGAAAGGGCTTAACCTTCTTCGGCAGTCGCACCGCAGCTGAAGAGGTTGAAGGTACTACTGAACGTCTTGTAGACTGGGCCAAAAGGTCCTGCGTTGCTTTCTCTTGCAAACTGTTAGTCAGGTCCTTTACTAAAGTCTGGGGGAAGAGATGGTTCTCGAAAGAGGAGAAAACAGCAAATCCGCTTTCTGAGCTGGAGTTACCGAACGAGCTGTGAAATTGCACAGCAAAGCCCTCTTCTTCAATAAGGCCGTTCCAAAATGAGACACGATCTCCTCCGAACCATCCCTGACGGCTTTGTCCATACATGCTAACACGCTGGACAGCTCCCCCAGACTGAGAGATTCTGGGCTTCTCGCTTGCAGATCCAGAACTCCCAAGCACCAGTCAAGGAAGTTGAACACTTCAAGAGTCCGGAGCAGACCCTTCAAATGATGGTCCGTCTCCGTAGAGGTCCAGGTCACTTTAGCAGAGGATAAAAGAGACCTCCTCTGCGAATTCACCAAGCTGGAGAAATCTCCTTGAGCTGAAGAAGGGATACGAACTCCTACTTCTTCTTTGGTTCTATACCAAATGCCCCCTTTCCCGCTGAGTCTAGCTGGAGGCAAGGCGAAAGTCGTCTTGCCTTGATCTCTCCTTCGTACCATCCAATCTTGGAGTTTCTTAAACGCACGTTTAGTGGAGAGCGAAGTTTTCATCTCCACAAACTCCGGGGTTTTACCAGTTTTAGATGATGAAAACTGCGAAGGAGGAGACTTGGGAGCTGCAGGCTGAAACTTGTCTTCGAAAGAAGAACGCAACAGCCGCACGAGAACTTTATAGTCTGATATTGAAGGAGCCGCAGAAGGTTCCTCTTCAACCGAGTCAGCCGAACTACTCAGCTCTCCTTCTTCTCTACACGGAAGCGGAGACCGCCTGTCGGGTCTTGACTTAATCAAAGGACCCCTATCCTTACTAGATGAAGCCTTATTTCGGCTGTCTTCTTTATGACGCTTACCACTTGAAGCAGGTAGAGCGTCCTGACGAGGACGAGCGTCCTTAGCGCCACCCGAGGCAGCCTCATTTGCCAGAGAAGCGTCCTTACGTTTCTTAAACGAAAGGGAAGACATTTTAGCTGGAATACGTGCCTGTGCGCGCAAACTAGCGTCTTGGGGTACGACTTCTTGGTCGGAGTCCCCAACAGCGTCTTGAAAAGAGCCCTGAACGTCCTGGCGAGCTTCCTGCCAAGCGTCCTGGCGAGCGTCCTGCCGAGCGTCCTGGCGAGCGTCCTGGCGAGCGTCCTGTCGAGCGTCCTGGCGAGCGTCCTGACGAACGTCCTGCCTAGCGTCCTGCCAAGCGTCCTGCCGAGCGTCCTGACAAGCGTCCTGTCGAGCGTCCTGCCGAACGTCCTGCCAAGCGTCCTGCCAAGCGTCCTGCCTAGCGTCCTGCCTAGCGTCCTGACGAGCGTCCTGTCGAACGTCGTGCTGAGCGTCCTCCTCAAAAGCGTCTTGACGCAACGTCCTTCTAGAGGACGAACGAGATCGGCGAATCGCCGAAGGAGAAGCGATCGGCGAACGAGACGAAGTAGGAGAGGGAGAAGGAGACTGCTTCGTCCTCTTGACGGGCAGTCTAAGGTCCTTCCTCCGCTTAGGCTCGACTGCTGCTGGCGAGTCCTCTGAGCCATAAGCGTCGATAGCTGGTCCTGAAGGGACAAAAGAATGTTCTTCGTGGAGAAGAACGAACAGAGAAGCAGGACTGATCCTGCGAGAAGACGAGGGGCGAGGGGACGCCTCCTTCCCTTCTCACAGGTACAGCTACCTGCTTCTCAGGTAGACGCGCCTGTGCACGCAACCCAACGTCCTCATCGGAGGAGATCTTACCCCTTTTCTGAGGCGGAAAAGCGTCATACGCATCCTCCGACGAAAGCGGCGATACAGGACGTGAAGCGTCCTCAACACGAAACGTCCTTTTCAGAGGACGAGAGTCTCTCCGAGCGCTCCACCCCTTGCACGGGGAGGACGCTTCGGAGGACGAAAAGCACTCTTTCAGGACGCGCGCTCGTGCGCGCTCCTTGGCAGCCTGGGACTTTGCCACAAGGCCTGCCGAAGGGACGCCAGATCGGTGGGGAGCCCCCGTAACCCTCTTGCGGCTTTCGACATACCTACTCCCTGAGTCTTGGGAGTCTGATAGAGGTCTAGGCCTAGAGGCATTATGGGGCCGATCTGACGCCCCCTCCACAAAACCACTAGGGGGTCCACGATCACACACTTGCACCGAGCCAGTTTCCAAGGCTTTCACTTTGGTCTCCAGAGTGCGTAGAGACTCCAAAATAAGAGAGAGAGCATTAGCTTCTCCCGACACAGAATCAGAGCCCGAAGGCAACACAGGTTTAGGGGTTGCAAACTCTACAGGTGTTAATACAGGAGAGATATTAGCCTTACCTTTGGTAGAACCACTCCTGGAGGAAGACCTCCTGATCCCATCGCGCTCCAATTTAAGGCGATAGGACTCATATACTCTCCAATCACCATCGGTCAATCTCTCACATTCATTGCACCGATTATCCACCAAACAATTATGCCCCCTACAACTCATACATACTGTGTGGGGGTCTACCGATGCTTTCGGTAGCCTCACCTTACAATCAGTCCTCACACACACTCTGAAACTCACAGCACTTGATCCAGACATATCGTTTATAGAAAAGCCAATCCAAAATAAAAAAACGGTCCACTATCGCGCATGCCAATTCAACAATCCAATTCAATACCAAAAAACCAATCAGATACTTAAAAGCGAGTCAAATCCAAAAAATCCTGAGCAGAGGTCTGTAAACAGTTGTTTACCGACCGGCGACAGAAAAAATATGAATAGAAAATGGGAATGGTTCCTGATATCCGCCTCCCAGCGGCGGGAATGGGTACTACCACCTGGCCGCCCACTGCGTGTGCCGCGAGTTTGAAATTCTGTCGGACTTCAGAAACTGCAGCTATATATATATCTGTCAGGTAAGTGGCATGAACAAAATGATAAAATTCAGTTGCATGCCTAGGCCAAACCTTGAACGCATAATTGTTAAGTAAAATGAAGTTAAGTCTCTAAAATAAAAAGTAAGATAATAAAATTTAGATTACAGGTACACAATCCTTAATCAGAAATCCTCGGGGCCAGATGTATTTCACTTTCGGGAATTTTTGGAACTTGGAACTTTGGGGTCAAGAGTATAATCAAACATCACCATTACATATAGCAAAAACATTTTTTTTATCTTTTTGTGGTTTTCGTTTTATTTATTCATTAAAGTTTACATTTATTTGAATTATTATACTGTTAAACAAATGTGAGATAATTAAGATCATCAATAATAAAACAGTAGGGCAATATTAAGATCATACGTCCACTAAAACATTCCATAAATGCCAAAATTTACGTACATGAACAAAATTAAAGTAATTCAACTTGTGAATTTTAACAATAAGTAACATTAGTATACATTTCATCATATTGATCTTGTAAAGGATTGTTTCTTTGTTGTTACTAAAGTTGTCATCTCTCTCTCTCTCTCTCTCTCTCTCTCTCTCTCTCTCTCTCTCTCTCTCTCTCTCTCTCTCTCTCTCTCTCTCTCTCTCTCTCTCTCTCTCTTATATTTTAATGAAAAAATACAGTAGTAACTAGTACTATATTCTAATGAAAAAATACAATTAGGAAATACATTGTTGCTCTATGAAAAAAAGTGAATTAGTGATAATTTATTAGATACTGCCCAAAGAAAAATCTGCAAATTAGTGAAAGTTCCCAGTGGAAAAGTGAATGTGTTCCACAAAAATCTGCAACAAAGTGGACCCCAGAAATGTGAAACGCATAAAACCGAGGGCACTGTACATATATACAGGCAGTCCCCAGTTATCAGCAGGGGTTCCGTTCCTGACAGCGTGACGATAACCAGAAATCGCCGATAACCGAAAATCGCCAATAATAGCGCTTATCCACGGTTATTAGCACAGATTTCTCTATAGACCATCATTTTAATTTCATGATTAAATGCACTTTTTGTGATAAAACTATTAAAAAACCAAGCACATATAAATATTTTTAGTGGGTTTTGCTATGAATGTGGAGCCTATTGGGCCAATTGTTATATGCTGTAGCTAGTTACAATGACCACTTTAGCAAGATGGTTTGGCATCACTGCCAACCTTGCCACACTATGCTTTGAGCTTAGCGGTGCATACAAAATTATGAGTATATCAATTTACTTCATGCAAATTACGAATAATATCAGGGAATAAAAGACATCCATAGAGAAAATAATGTTAGCTGTGAAACCACATACCTTGTATAATCCAAGAAATCCAAGTTCCTTATTACATTTACTGCAGATATCTTCTTACCAGCTGACGCAATCTCACCAGCCACTTGTAATCGAATTTTTACAATCTCTAGCGGATTAGTGAATACAACCTGAGAAGCACCAGCCTAAAAATAAAGAAAATTTGGTATGACAAATTTTGCATGCACAGTCATATAAATACTGTGGTAGTGTTTAACACTCGCCCCAGTTCTATACCGACACCTTTTATTTAGGTGAGCGAGTCAGAGACTTCTGACATGTCCAATTTAGCAGTTCTCTGGTATCATAGCAATATTTTACTAGAAATAGTGCTAAAGAGGACACATTTCACTGGGCGACACGGCTTCCTCGCCCAGAAATAGATTTTTCCTACGTCAAAATCCCTTTTATGGTATAAAATGACATTTAAAATTATTAGTTGTTTAAATACTATTAGGGAAGGGAGAGCTTGTTCATTTATTTCCCTAGGATTTAACGCATTCAGTGGAAAGCATTGTAACAAAAATGTGAGCAATCATTAAGAATAGTAGATGAATAAGAATAGATTGTCATGGTGGCTAGTGAAAATACATGTTGAAGGTAATGGTCACCAGTACTTTTTACATATATATATATATATTTTTCAAAACCGAAGCTATTTCCCTTAACAGGGGGCATCTTAAAAACTTTACCCAACCCTTGTACCAAAACAGGGCTAATCTTCAGAAAACATCCCAAACATTATCCAACTCTTACACTAAAACACAGGGCTGATATTCCAAAATTTTAACACCCCATCCACTCGCTGTCATTCACTTCTCTCACCCACATACTCCAGAGCTTCCTCATTAAGAAAATACTTCATCTCCAAAATCCACTCCAATCCATCTACTTAGTGCTTTCTCCTCCTTCTCATGTTTCAATATTATACACTTAATTCCAACCTAGCATCCTGAATCCTCTTCATACGACAAAGCCATCTTAAAATGCTATGACCCATTCTTTTCACCAAGCTAATATTTATGCAACTTCATATTTCTTGTACTTCAATTTCTCCATGCCACTTATACCATGTTTCAGGTTATTTTCCTTTATTTTCCTTTATTTGCATTCAACACTTGCAATACAAAAAAAAAATATATAAAAAATTGGCCCCACCATGCACAGCATGGGGCCCCTCTCAATCTTGACAGCCACGATTTCATGTGACTGCATATTTCCTTGTCTACAAAAGTAGGGCAATACAATGATTAATGAAAGTGCTGAAAAACATTAGAAAAAATTAAATGTCTTCTGATATTAAAAATTAAGGCTAATGATTTGATAACTGAAAAAAACCACACAGTAATTACTCTATTCTTTAATTTAAAAAAAAGGAAATAACTGAAAAATTTGCAGTTGACAGCTTGTCACCATGTGTTTAAATATCAATGGCATGTTCTTCTTAGTGCTGAAT
The DNA here is from genome assembly GCF_015104395.2 of Macrobrachium nipponense. Classification (NCBI taxonomy): domain Eukaryota; kingdom Metazoa; phylum Arthropoda; class Malacostraca; order Decapoda; family Palaemonidae; genus Macrobrachium; species Macrobrachium nipponense. Next base: position 29,652,174 of record NC_061089.1, read on the forward strand.
ATAAAATTTAGCAAAATAAGAGGTGAATTATACTATGCAAATACGTAGGAAGCAACTAATATCAAGAGTGATAAGGGTTTGATAGTTCTAAATCAGACATTCAAATATATGTCAATTTTCAATTATAATCATTGCTAACAATACCCTACTGAATAACTGTCCGCTGTGCAGAAAAAGTACAATTGCCGTCACACTAATTGGATGAGGAAAATCACTAAAAATAATTTTTTTATGCAAATACAGAATCAAAACTTAAATTCAGAGTCATAGAGTTAATTTCAAGAAAACTTATACACATGTAAATTGCATTATCATGGAGGGAATATTCTCTCATATAAGATTCATTAATATAAATTCACTAAGCACTGTAACTACTATACTGCAATTATGATATCAATTTTTCACCAAAACTGAAAATAAATATCACAGTAATAAATAGCTGACTTAAAAAAGGTCATATTTTGCCATCAGTATCATGATTAGTGCTTTTTGTCAGGGTTTCCCTTTAAGGAGTTTGAAACAAACCAAGTTCTGTCCACAGTCATCAGCCTTATTCACTTCCCTGTATGCACACATTATGAAAATAATTAAATCAAATTTCATTACCATCTACCCTTGAAGAGATCCCTCAGTGGATCATTAATTACTTATGATTAAGCACAAGGCTACTTACACATCCTCCAGCTAACATTTCTCCAGCTAATGGAATGTTGCCTTTCTTGTCAGTTAACTTATCACGGACCAAGTCATTCATTGTAAGCTTTATGGCTTTCTCTGGTGCCACGCCAATTAATTGGGGAATTATGCCACGGTAGAGACCAAGAAACCCTTCATGTCTAATTACCTGTGAAATAGATAAGTGCAAGAAATAAACCCGTTCTTTACACAGTATGTGATCTTATTGTATGCTTCATAAGTGATATTACTATACTTCTATTGACTAGTATCATTTAAGAAATGTTAAAGAAAAGCTTGAATCATATATCACAATACGTAGTCATTCCAAGTTACTGCACATCAATTCAGTTATGCAATTACTCTAAGTCATAAGCAAGGCAAGTAAAAAGCAAGATACAGCTTATTATGGCATACAAAGAATATTGCCTTATGTTACTTCATGAAACTACACACCATTAACATTTGGCTACAGAACGTATGGAGCCGAGTTACTGTAATTGCATGAGCAATAAAAGACAGACATAAAAATAAATACAATTGTGTATAATGTATATTATTATAACCTGTATACATTTTTTCATCATTCAACTTTCGTCTTAGATTTTAGTCTTCTGGTTCTTAACAAGTTAGATTGCGATGAGGTTGCTACAGCACATGCCTTGGTTGTGACACACTACAGTCAGCTAACAACCAATGGCTGATGGGCATATGTATCACAAACATATTTTTCTATAATTGGCTACATCCAGAAAGTACCAATGCACTTGGTAACAAAGAGCATTTTCCCGTCTTTGTATGGATGTGCATGTTTAGTTGCTTGTTTGAACTGTTTGCAAGTGGTTTCCTATTGCAATAATGTTTCCGAGCACACAGCAGCACACACAGGTAGTGACAAAGAAAAGTATTTATGTAAGTATTTATAGGTTTGCTTTATTTTGTATACAATGACAAACTTTCTAAGACAATTTGTATTTTTCATAGCTACAAACCTTCGGTCTTAACAATAGGATAATTTCTAGTGCCTAGCTGGATCCGGTTAAATCGCATATGAAAGCAAGGAATCTTGTGAGATCTGGCAACATGTGCATATATCGGGTGAAGAGTGGTCAAGGACCATGCATCTACGCCACCGCGTCAGTCTTTTCTTAACCGCCTGGGCGAAATTGGGGTTGACCTCTCTTGGCCTTTACCTGGTTCATTGCCCGTTTTGCTTGTGTTTTTGTGTGTGTGTGTGCTGTTATCATGGCTTCTTCTGCTCCATCTCGGCCTCATCAACGTGTGTGCCCTGGAAGTCCAGGTTTTCCGTGTTCTCATTTTTTTTGGCTTCAGCTGCGACCGACCCCCACATCACTTGTAGTAGGTGTCGCTCTAACGTTTGTACAATAACGAATCCCTGCACGGAATGCCGTGCATAGCCTAGAGAGCAGTGGAAGTTATTTTATAGTAAGAGGGAGCATCGTAGGGTTTCTACTCTCCCTTCGTGGGAGGGTTTTTCTTCTCCTCTTCCTGATGCTTCGTCTCCTGCAGCTATCACACCCCATAGTAGTGTTGTGTCTTTGTCCCCTTCCTTTTCTTTCATCGATTCATCGTTGGCCCTCAGGCTGATTTATGTAATGTCGCCCCTTCTTCTTCGGGAGTTAATTTGATTCCTGGGAGGGAGGAGGCTTTTTCATCATTGTCTTTTATTTCAGAGTCGGAAGCGTCCAAAATGGCAGCGCTTTGGGGGACACTTGGGCTTCACCATCCTTGGAGGGTTTGCTGACGCACTTCATGGATGCTTGCTACCCCCGTCCTCATGTTGTCCAGGCCCTCCTCCCTCCTCCTGGCCTCGTCTTCGTGGGTAGTCGAGGTCAGCCATTTTGTATTGCTCCGCCAGTGACGATTGCCACTTCTTCGAGTCAGAGGAAAGCCGTGGCAGCAGCCCCACTAGTGACGTCACGGGGTCAGTCATTTTGTATCCTTCCGCCAGTGGCTTCTGCTTCCTGTTTGGATCGAGGGGAAGCCGTGATGTCATCGCTGCTTATGACGTCACTTCCATTGATGACATCACTCCCAGTCGTCTCCACTGTGCTGCCTCAATTTCAGTGTTTGGAGAAGATGAAAATGGAGGATTTACTTTTTTGTATATGTTAGGTGTACTTTGCAGACTGTTTGGACAAGATGAACAAAATTTTTTGCTTTTTCTGTATACAATGACAATGTATTTCAAAGATTGTGTCATACAGTGGGTTTGGACAAAATGAAAATGTGATATATCCAACAGTGTAATGTTACGAACTGTGTGTTGTGTATGAGAGAAGAAAAAATTAGTTGGCATTTTTTGTGTAAGATGTATTTTAGACTGTTTGGACAAAATGAAAAAGACCGTGATATAACCAGAAGTGTAACCTATCATACTGTGTGATGCATATGAGAAAAAAAGGGTTCACTTATTTTTACATGTATTTAAACAGCATATTTTGTTAGAGATATGGTTTAATAACTTAGCTAACTCCTTTTTGCATCAAGTTTTCAGTTTAAAGTGTGGTAGTTGTTGTTTATAAGCATACTGGATATGGGCAAGTAAAGGGATTTTGACGTAGGAAAAATCTATTTCTGGGCGAGGAAGCCGTGTCGCCCAGTGAAATAAGTCTGTTTAGCGTTATTTCTAGTAAAATATTGCTATAATACCAGAGAACTGCTAAATTGGACATGTCAGAACTCTCTGACTCGCTCACCTATAAAAAAAAGGTGTCGGTATAAACTTGGGGCGAGTGTTAAACACTACCACAGCAACCCCTCCAATTAGCCTTTTCCTCATCAAAATCCCCTAAATACGGGGAGCTGACCCATAGGTCACACCCTGCTACCCCGTTGAAGGCGTCTGTGACGTCATACTTATCGATAGCATTGAAGCTTGGTGCACAGCAAGGGGGGGGAAAAACTAGGGGGGTATTTCACTGGGCGACACTGCTTCCTCGCCCAGAAATAGATTTTTCCTACGTCAAAATCCCTTTTCTGGGCTCGGCCGTGTCGCTCCGTGAAATTGTACCAGAGAAAACACCAAGCTACATTTTCCTAAAATGAAATACAAGATTGATTAGAAATAATAATATATATAACAAATATAACTGCGGCGGTAGGTAGAATATTAATGAGGCTGTCATAAAGGAAAAGATCTGTATGACACAAGGATAGCACTATATTGATGTTATAGCAGGGGACACTGGTCTCCCCCCTGCTATGGTATGATATTTAAGACCCTCCAAAGACTTAAGGTAATGCTTTTTGAACACCGAGGGCAATTTCCAACCAGTATACTTCTTTAGATCATCAAAGTTCATATGTTTGAAGAAATTTATAGAAGTTACTATAGCCCGAATGTCATGTACCTGGGAAATGACCCTGGGCTGGCTTTCTTAATAAAATACAAAATTTGTTGTCTAATACCCTGTAATGATATGGTACCACCACTCTGCCTAATGAAGAGCCGGCCTCCGGAATAGGAAGATGTCCTAGATAAATAGTCCTTGAGAGTTTTTAACAGGACATAAAGATGTATCCTGCGGAAGCGGGACAATCTTCCATGGGGACCACCTCACCAAAGGGTCCTCATTCTTAGCCAGAAATTCTTTATTTGGCGAAAGCAACACAGCGCCCGAGGAAAGGAATTCTATATGCCCTCGGTCCCTAGCTAATGATGACAGCTCCGATATCCTGGCAGCTGAAGCCAGATTTAATAAAAATAGTGTCTTACGCAAAAGGGTTTGATAATCACACTTTAAGTTGTCTATTTAGAAGCTAGCCTGAGAACATCGTTAAGAAACCATGACACTGATGATGGCCTGTGAACGGGCCGCAGACGTGCGCATGCCCTTGGAATTGACGTGAAATAAGACTCAGTTAGATTTATACCAAACCCAAGAAGAAAACCTTTTTCAGAGCTGACTTAGTGGTTGTTATCGTGGCATCTGCCAAGCCTTGTTCGAATAAAGTCCTGAAGAAGGTATAGCCATGTTCATTGTCATTACTTTGGTATTTGATTACTTGAGAAATGTAGTTAATTCCTTAACTGCTCAATCATACTGACGAAGTGTAAATTCTCTTTTGTCTGACTCCAAGAACAAAATGTTCTGTGGATCAATGTCCCCTACTCTCCTACCTGCAAACTTCATGAAATCCATAAGTTAGGGTTTTGTGAAGAACTGAGGATTCGAACACAGGCCTCGTTTGTACTTGTTGTGACAACCTCAAGTCCGGGAGAGGGTGAGGACGAAGAGCTATCTCCAGGAGAAAGGAAAACCAAGGCCTTGGAAAGGTCTCAGCTTGTGTAGCACCTTCAGAAGAAGGTTCACTGGAGGGAATAGATAAAATTTTCTCCATTGGTACCAATCTATACTTAGTGCATCCGTAGCGTATGCCAGAGGGTCCAGATTCGGGGCTACATAACAAGGCAACTTGTGGTTTGCCTCTGTAGCGAACAGATCTACTTCCAGACCCGGTACCCTCCTGCAAACTCTCTTGAAAGATTCCCGCTCCAGAGACCATTCTGACTCCAGGGAGACTGATCGGGACAGTGCGTCTGTTACGACATTGTGGACTCCTGCCAGATGGGTAGCCAATAGATGCCAAGTGTTCTTGGCTGCTAGAGAAAAAATTTGCTACCATCACGTGATCACATGACTTGACTTTGAACCACCCGTTTATACAGTGTACCACTATTGCACCGTCGAGGACCAACCTGATATGAGTTTTCTTCGGAGGACGGATCTTCCTCAAGGTCAGAAACACTGGCATAGCTTCCAGGATGATGATGTGAAGCATTTGGAACTGAGGTGACCAAGTTCCCTGAACCTTCACATGCTGTGAATAACCTCCCCAACTTGTGAGTGATGTGTCCTTGTGCACCACTAGGGACGAGGGAGGGGACTGCAACGGAACCTCCTTGGCTAGGTTCGCGGCCTTTGCCCAAGGACGGAGACGTTTCCTGAGGAGCAGAGGTATCCGGGCCATCTTGACCCGACAACTGGCATTGGCCTTTGAACGCCAAACCTGATTGATGTCCTTAAGCTAGGCTTTCAACAGAACGCCTGTGACTGAGGCAAACTGGAGCAAGCCTAGGAACCTCTCTTGATTCCTCCTAGAAGTCTTTTTGCATTTTTTAAAAATTTGTCTTGTTGCCCTGGCAATCTACTTCCCCTTTCCTGATGGAATGGAAAGAGTGTGTGATTCTAAGTCCCAATGGATACCTAGGCACTAGAATTTGGACTCCGGGGTCAGACGGGACTTGGCCCTTCTGATCTTGAACCTTATATGTTCCAGGAAAGACATGACCTTGTCCGTGGCCTGCATACACTTGTCTTTATCTAACTCCCAGATCAACCAATCGTCTAGGTACGCCACCACCAATATACCCTGAGACCTTAGCTCCTGCACCACCTCCTCCGCTAGTTTTGTGAAAACCCTTGGGGCTATATTCAGTCCGAAGGGCATCACCCTGAAGTAGTAGGCTGCTTTCTTTAGTGTGAAACCCAGGTATGGGCGGAAGTGCCGAGCTATCGGGACATGCTAATAGGCGTCTGAAAGACCTATAGAGGTGGTGACAACCCCACTGGGAAGTAAGGTCCGTACCTGAGAGATGGTCAGCATTTTGAACTTGTCACAACGAATGTACAAGCTTAAACGGGACAAGACTAAGATCACCCTTCTTTGTCGGTGCCTTTCCCCGGGACACTGAATAGGCGACCCCAAAATTTCAAATGCTTTGTCCTGGAGACTGCCCCCTTATGGAGAAGATCCCGGGAGTAATCTATCAACTCTTGGGTTGGTTCCTAATAGAAGGTGATGGGTGGAGGTGGACCCTTGTTCCAACTCCAGCCTAGGCCCCTGGATACTATGCTTTTCGCCCAACTGCTGAACCCCCAACAATGCCGAAAGGGGTACAGCCTGCCTCCTACCTGAGAAATTTCATTGAGATGACGATGGTCTGGTTCCTCTTGCACCTCTAGTTCGCCCTTGGGCTCTGGTTCCTCCACGCTGACGAAAGGAGCCCCTAGCCCTGACACCCCTCGCGACCCTAGCAAAAGGTTGAAATACCTGATTACCATAGACCGGGTTATATGCCGGCAACACAGTATACTGTGGGGGAGCCTGTTGGTTAGTTGACGGCGAAAGGAGGACAAATTGATGATGGTGCTGAGGCTGAGCCTTAGAAGTCGAAGGCCCGGGTACCTGCTGGACTGGTACAGCCTGTAGCACAGGTTGCTGTTGTGGAACCTGGAAAAGTTGGAAGCGCCTTTGCCTCTTCCTAGCTCTAGAACTGGGGGAAGACGACTCCGGTTTTCGCTTACAAGGGATACCCCAACGCAACCTGATGCTTTGATTAAGACGCGATGCCTCATCCTGAACCTCGTTTACTGCAGAAGCTGGAAAGTGGTCTGCACCCCAAATTGAGGAAGCCAGAAGCTTGTTCGGTTCGTGCCTAATCGCAGCCTCGGATAGAACATACTTCCTGCAATTTCTCCTAGCAACCGCAAAGTCGTACAAGTCACATTGCATGCTCAAAAGTAACGACTTTGCAATTATCTTAAACAGCGTCTCCTGAGCGTACTCAAGAGCCGCCGTCTCCGACAGCACTAGGGAGTTAAGAGACCATACGAGACGTGTCCTAGCGTTAAATTTGGCTTGAATCAGTGCATCTGACAGCCAAGGGAGGCGCTCACTACACAAAGTGATTGCACAGTCTGGCTTAAGCTTGCCTACCGAGAATGTAGCCGGCAAATCCGCCCACAAATCCTCCCTACCTGGGAGTAGCAATGATGTGGGATCTGCCTCCCTAAGCTGTAACATGGGCTCTTCCAGTGTCACTGCCTGGAGGGTAAGCTCTGCTACCTTTGATGTAAAAGGTAACGGGTTTCCATCAACCGTCGTAAACATCGTGAAAGGGCTCCTAAATGCTGTTACCCTAGTATTGCACAGTTCCACTCTTCCAGGCTTCATACACAGCTGAGCCCGGTCTCTAGAAAGGATAAGCGCCTCCTTGGGGACCTTATCCTCTCTAACCAGAGCTGCCTCAGTAAGCCTAACACAACCTATGAATGGTGGCTGTAACCTTTCGGGGAAGAACTCAAAATCCTCGAGCCTATGTGTACCACAACCTTCTATAGTCAACATCCCGTTGACAAACGGAGCGAAGTTCGCCACCCTCCAAGGATTACTAGGGTGGAACGAAGGGAGCGTGGTTCCGTCAGGCATGCTCTGACCTTGCACCAAGTTACTATTAGGTGCCTGAAATGCCGACTCCTGTCTGAGGTCTGCAATCAGGAGTCCTGCGTACCTAATCTCTTAAACACCTCTTCAAACCTTGCTGCGGCTCAACTTGCTAAGTTACCTAGGCTATTGACCTGATTTAAAATATTCATATTGAACAGGTCTTGGCCGACTAGAGGGGAGTCTTCCTGCCCCCCATGCGGTACCTTATGAGGTATCCGGTGGCTAAATGCTGAAAGTATGTGACTTGTGGGGCAATGGGAAGAATTTCCCTCTTAAGACCTCGGATTTGAAGACTTCAGCCTAGGTTTAATATGTGTATGAACATTTGGCACTTTTCCAGGCCTTGAATTTGATTTTGGTTTTCTTTTAAGCAAGGTTTTACCAGAAGGATTTGTCTTTATTTTAGGTATCACAGAGAAGGAATGCGACCTAGAAGGGGGCAACCCTCCTGTGAAAAACCTTGAAGGAACCCTTGGAAGAAGGAGAGGGAGTGGAAGAATCAATGACTCGAGGAAAGACCCTCGGTGACTAACTAAGTTAGACTCATTAACATTGTTACCTGTGCCCACATCTGGTGTAATGGGCAAATTGTCAACCACTTCAAGTGACACTCCTTCCAACCCAAGCTCCGGCAATTCCGCCTATTGCTGTTCAATAACTGAATCCCGAATTCATTTGATAATTGGTGCTGCGACTTCTGGCTGGGTCAAGGCATCCGGCCGATTTCTCCGGCCGGGAAGATCAAAGCTGCCATATTTTGGGATAGGATATACAGCTTTGCCTTCCTTACGTTCCGGCCAAAACCTCCAACCCAGCGTGGAGGGTGCAGCATCCTTAACAGACTGCTCCGTCTGTAATTATTTATTGTTATTAATTAACATGTAATTTAAATTTTTTTTTATAATGTATTTTTTTATTTTTATTTTATTTTTATTTTATTATTGATTTATTATTATTTAGTTATTATTATTTGTATTTATTTATTATTAATTTGTACTTTATTTTATTATTATTTAATTTAAGTTATTTTGTTTATTTGTATTTTTCATTTATTTTTTATTAGTTTTTTTTTTTTTTTTTAAACACTATATTAATCAAAACTGTGCAGTATAATTTCAACGCAATATGCATGGGGGATGCAGTGCGTTAACTTACCGGAGAGGTAACCTGTTGCACCAAGACGTAGCAGGCAAAGCAGTTTCCGTGATGCCAGACTACGGGATCTTTCAGCAACTGCACACGGGGCATGGCCCCGGCAAACATCTTGGCCGCACGGATCCTGTAGAACAGCGTTACAGCCGGCAACCAGACACTGGGTGGCCTGTAAGTGCAATAACATACGTATACAAACGTTTGCACAAACTTATAGGAATACCCATGTTACAAAGTAATATGCCGGATCATTCCGGATTGAAACAATATAGAATATATATAATATATATAGTTATATATAATATTATAATTCTATATATATATATATAAATATATACATCCCGGAACTGTGTAAGACATAAATCAACCCGGGACTGTATGACCCGGGAGGGATACACGAAGTATCCCGGGACGGCCACATGAACTTGAAGTTCCATGGCAAAACAGAGATAAAAAACTAAAATAACAATACATTATGCTTGCCCACGGAAGAGCAACTTCCGAAAACATAACCCTCAACGATTACCGGGGAAGCCGGAATCCAAACCCGCCTTATGCGGGGAGGGAATGTATAGGCGAATGGATGAAAACTCCGAGAGTTGAAAGAAGCAGAACGCACCCAATCCACGGAAACCGAGACTGAATACGCAGAGCAACCATCAACTCAGGAGAAGGTCGGCTGAGAAGCAACAACCCACCAAGCTAAGGACCTGGAGGAACTTCTGTAACCCCCCTCCGCTGATTCGGATCGGTCATCAGCGACAACCTGAGGGAGAGGGGCACCCAACTACTGGGAGCCCCTCGTGCGGGGGAGGGAAGTAGGCCTGATGGGGTGACGATCATATGACCCAGCGTATCCCCGCAGATATTAGACTACGAGGAAAACGCAGGGACAGCTATGTAGGCAACCGACATAACATCCAACATAAAAAATACATAAATTAAAACCAATGACTTAAAGCTAAAAGAAATCATGCTTCAACACGGGGGCGGTTATATATGACTAGTTAAAACTCGTAAAATATTAAACCGCTATGAAGGCCACCCGATGACGGTAGTCGCACCAAGGAAACCCATAACTAGCCTACTGTCATAACGAAATGAAACGGAAGGCAGACGAAAAATAAAATAAATGAAAATAACTTAATGAAATATACCAAACCAGAAATAAAATATAACGGTGGGTAAACGACAAAGCACGTAAAAAAGTCACGTGCTCAAATAAAGGCCCCCGTGCAAAACCATGAAAATAATGAAAATACAAGTAATCAAAAACAGGATCGACCTAAAACTGCCACCCAAGATATAAATAAAATATGTACTGAAATACCACACGGTAAAGCAGGATGGATGCCAACGCAAAACCGATATAATACATACAAAGGAACGCCGTAAGGGCGACTTGCTGCCGCTACGGTCAAGTGATGCCTAACAAAATCCTAAATAAAGGCAAAACGAAAGGCAAACTCACTCCCTAAATATTGTCAAAAACGGAACAAGTACTTAACTTGGGTGAAGAGGCAGACTAACGATCCATAAAGAGATAAAACACAAAATATGATTAAAGAGCAGACAGCTCAAAACAAACATGCCAACGCAAGGTGGCTATCGAAAAGTATGACGTCACAGACGCCTTCAACAGGGTAGCAGGGTGTGACCTATGGGTCAGCTCCCCGTATTTAGGGGATTTTGATGAGGAAAAGGCTAATTGGAGGGGTTGCTGTAGTAGTGTTTAACACTCGCCCCAGGTTTATACCGACACCTTTTTTTTATAGGTGAGCGAGTCAGAGAGTTCTGACATGTCCAATTTAGCAGTTCTCTGGTATTATAACAATATTTTACTAGAAATAAAGCTAAACAGACTTATTTCACGGAGCGACACGGCCGAGCCCAGAAAAATACTTTATGGGTGTTCAGCAATAACTCAGCATCCTTACTCCCTCATTCACAAGGTTGAGGGAGTAAGGATGCTGAGTTACCGCTGAACACCCATAAAGTATTTTACTTGCCCATATCCAGATTTTGCCCTCATCCAAGAGGGCCTTGACTTTATCAATCTGGATAATTGAAAGCTTACTGTAAAATATGATAACAAAAAATAGCTGCTGTATACAAATATATTAATGGTAATAAAACCAAAGTAGGTTGTGGGTAAACAAAGGCTACCTACCTACTAAAAGCTATAATATTTATTACAGAGAAAAAGAAAGGGTTTGGTTTTTTCAAAGCATTTATACAGAATATTTTGTTATAAATATGGGGAAAAAAAGGTGGATAAGTGCCTTTAGCGAAAAGTTTTCAGTTTAAAGAGTGATGACTGATGTTTGTATGCCCACTGAGTATTTCTAGTTATGCTCTGCTGTTTTACACCGGTAGTCAGATTGAGAACGAGTTTTGGGGGGTGAGGGAGTCCTATATTTTTACAAGCTAAAAGATAACTGAGAGAGAGAGAGAGAGATGACATGTCAAGTGATAAAATATTCCCTGTTAAGGTAATGAAATACTGTACAGTAAATCAGTGCAAAAAAAATAAAGATGGCAAATATGATACTGCGCTGAGAAACACACATACGAACACGCACATTATCTAGAGGCGGTAATGTCAACATTGATGAAATACTACATGTGGAAGTAAACATGCACACACAGAGGCATGCAAGTGAAGCTTCCATGATGTTATGAGGTGAAATGAAAAATAACTAAGTGCAACAGAAAATGATCAATTACTTTTGATCAACTACTTTTTAGTAGTATTCCTAAAATGACTTTGCTTTGGACAGTCATCATTGGGAAATGCCATGTGTACTAAAGATGTAAACACAAGGAGTTTTGCACAAACACAATATTTTTTAATTGAACAGATAGCTTAATAAAAGCGTTCAAACGCTGGGAGGCTATCGATAAGAATGACGTCACAGACTCCTTCAACAGGGTAGCTGGGTGTGACCTATGGGTCGGCTCCCCGTATTTAGGGTCTTTTGATGAGGAAAAGGCTAATTGGAGGGGTTGCTGTGGTAGTGTTTAACACTCGCCCCAGTTTTATACCGACACCTTTTATTTAGGTGAGCGAGTCAGAGACTTCTGACATGTCCAATTTAGCAGTTCTCTGGTATTATAGCAATATTTTACTAGAAATAGTGCTAAAGAGGACACATTTCACTGGGCGACACGGCTTCCTTGCCCAGAAATAGCTTTTTCCTACGTCAAAATCCCTTTTTCAGTAGATTGTACTAGGCTAGGTTTTCAAACAGGAATACCAAACTTATGGCTTACATAACAATGAATAATCATCATTTATAATTAACAACCACTTACCAAAGAACTAACATTATTACATCAAGTGTGATGTAAACAAATGAACTGGGGAAACGGCTGTTTCGCAATTTTGAGGGCTTTTACTGTAATATAGTGTTAGTTTACCTTTGTATAACCATTTTACATGTATATGCAAAAATAAAAGTAGTATAATTCAGATATTACTCATTTCCTATAGCAACTAAAAAAATCATTCTCCTAATTCTTTTGCTAGTAAGATGAATCAGCTGGTTCTGTGAATGTAAACATTATGCCATTGCAAATGGCAGATGATCAGTTTATTATACATATTACTATGATGACATATCATGATAACAATACATGGATTCATTAAGAAAAATATCAGTTTCATTTCCATTACCTTTATCTTCAATACAGCTGTAATAGCCTATCTGACCTACGCAAACAGATACTGTGAACTGTGTAACACTTACCCTAGGTCAACAGTTCACATATTCACTCATACACATTTTGTATCTCATGTATAACAATACAATATAGTAACAAGTGATAAAAAAGTTGCTATATAAAAATACATTAATGGTGATATAACCATGGTAGGTTGTGGGTAAACACAGGTAGGCTACCAATCTACTGAACTGTGTCATTTACAAAAGAAAGGAAAAGAAGGGGTTACTGTTTTTCAGAGTATATTTATGCAATATATTTTGTGACAAATGTGGGGAAAAAAGGTAGATAATGGTCTCTTGCAGAAAGTTTGCATTTTTAAGTCTGATGGATGTAAATTATAAGCATATGCAGCGTTGACAGTTATATGGTAGTACTGGCACGGTTAGGTGAGTAAGTGTACAGAGTTCCCCTTCGACACCCCTAGATTTTTATGTTTCTATCAATTTCATCATTATCCAATGGGCCCCTGGATCTATCAGTCCAGGTAATTGAAGGATTATGGTAATAGTACTAATGTCCACTCTGGACTTAGAACATATCAGTATGTGATTAGAATCAATACCCTCAAAAAAGGGCATTTTTATCTACTATTTTCATGCAAGAGCTTTGCACTGATTTCTTGTTTATACACATAAAGCAGACTTCAAACAATTTCTATCTTGAAAACTTGAAGTATATGGAGGAGACAACTGTCTCATATGATGTAACATAGGATCAAACAAGGAAATGCAACTATTTAAAACAAATAATAAAGTCTCCATAATAAAATCTATATTTCTATATACCAACCTTCTTGAAGCAGTCAAAAGAGTTGCGATACATAAGTTCACCAATATAAGAGCCAGAGCGTTGATTCTGCATTCTTGTCTTTACAAGATCAATGGGGTAAACAGCAGTAGCACCAACAGCTGAAAGAGAATTAACATATTTTTAATATAAGATCAAATATAGCATAACAAGTTTTCTTTAATAATATGAATATCCCACAGTCATGAATACATTAATATAGCATGTATATTTCAGCAATTCTTAACCATAACATTTACTACAAAATTCTCTCAATGTATTTTATAATTTCTTGCATTCAGCCAGAAAAGGGACTTCAGACTAAAATTCCTGAAGATCTCCCTCGGCCCCCCAGTGCAGAAAGCAACTGTCATTAGTGAAGGGAAATTTACCAATTTACTGGGTTGCCTCATGTCAAAGCATGATGGATGATAGAAGGCCTGCCCCCCACAGGCGATAACTATATCAGGGCTATAAAGTTGTTACTATGCCCAAACATAGATGATGACAAATGTCAGGAATATTACAACAGCAATTCCTTAACCACCACAGTCAGGGCTAATATACGCTAACACATACACCCATGATCGGGCCAAATTTAAGGATTGCCAATTTAAAAGAAAAACTAAAAAAAAAAAACTCATCAATGGAAAAAGGAAGATATGGATATTCACAAAGTATAAGAAAAAAAAATCTAAAAAAATGCATTTACCTTCCACGGGAAGTTGTAAGTGAATATTTCCCACCCCTTGAGGAGCCTCCTTTCCCTATGACAGTTGACAGTTGTAAAAAATATGCCAATATGTGATCGTATATATATGATACCCGAGCTGTGGGGGTTAACCTGTCTACCTACGACATAATTACAAGGAACATAATAGCTATTGCTTTGTATGGTATTCATGGCAGAAAACTCCAGGTAAAAGCCGAGGCACCTTTCAGTCCCATTTTTTAATCCAAGGCAGCACATGTGTACTTATCATTTATGCCTCAGGAGTATTTATATCACAATATAATTAAACATGAAGCTCGTAGCTGAAGTATATCCAGTGCCTTATTTTGCTGTGTCAAGTTCTTGAGAGGAGTGTAGCTGTGGGATTCTGAGATGCCCACTTATCTAACATCTCCCATCAACACAATGACCAGTTGTCTCACCTACTATGTCATCACTCTCAAAGCAATGATCAATAATCATTTCAATGTTTTCTATGCAGTCAACTCTTCAAGCTCCTTGATTCGATGCATGCCCACAAAGCACCTCACAATTTACAGAAGCTTGCTCACTGTCCCCCTCAATATTGTTTTTGACAAGAGGAGCAGTCACAAAGTATGCCCCACTTTGGCCATGTGCATAATGTACCGTGTGAAAGTCCACCACTTATCAAACAACATAGGGCAACCCCAAAGCCACAAGAGTGGTGCCAGGCACAACACCATCCTTTGTTTGAAGGTACTACTGAATGCCAATGCTTTAAATGTCATGAAACATCATACTGTTACAGCACCAACACAGCAAGAAATTTTTTCCAGCTAGTTCCAGATATTTAGATCAAGTCCAAACCCCTCTAATAATAAACCATTTACAATCATAATTGCAGAACTGGATGAAGAGGCATTCCATCCTATTCCTTTGTCATTGTAAGCATTTTGTTACACAACAGGAAATATGACTTGAACATGAGGGCATTTTAAGATATTGAGTCCCAGCACAAATGTCCATGACCATGCATTGTATCAGTTGAGACTACAACCAAGTAGTATTTGCATGTAAAATTTCTGACATGGAAGCTAGTGAAGTTGCAGAGTCTGATTGGAAAAATGATGAAAATGACCTAAGAAAATGATAAATCACATGGCTCAGGGGTTTGGATGATGATACTTATCCTACATTTCAGAGAGGTCAATGAAGTGATGCTATAAGTGATAAAAGCATGCAAAATGAAGGATATACATTTAGCAATAATGGGAAGAAGGCCATTTTGCCTATGTGATATGTACTACTTGAGTTTATGTTTGCTAGGTGGTGCTGGTGATGTTTGGATGAGTGGAACATTGGCAAGAGAATCAGGAGATAATGGTTGGTCTGATGATAGCAATTTTACAGCCAATAAGTATGTGTTTACTGGGATAAAAAGAGCGACACATAACTAGATTGAGTGATAACTGAAGAATTAAGCTATTTTAGGATTTTTAGATATGATGAAATAGCACACGATATAGCTTTTTGAATTACCTGTATATGGAGAGCATGCTGTTGAGTGACCTGAAGGCTCAGGTAAAATGAAAGCATGGAAGGATGTGAGTCTAAAAAAATGATAAGTGCTCCTTGTAGTTACAGTATTAATGCCTAATGTCCCATAACATCATTTAGGGATTATTTTTCAACTATCCATTTATAGAGTCTACATTATAAGGCCAATAATTGGAGACCCCCATTTCAAAGATAGACAATTGAAAATGGGGAAGTTTATGATGATGATGATGATCATGATGATGATACAGAAAAGTTTTTGAAGATATTTCCAACTGTTTCAAAAGCTTGTGATAGATGAGAGCTTCACTTTGTTCAATGGTAAAATTCTTAGGTCTTTGAGGCATTGTTTTGGTATAAAAAATAAGTTACCTGTGATTGCAGACTGGCAGTGTCATGGACATTGTGTATATATGGACAGTTGTTGATATACCTGTTAATGGTCCCCTAGACCACCCAGGAGCAGGGTTGAAGATACTTTTGGCTCATCTGGTCAAAGTTCATATTCTGTACACTGACAATTTTCACTCCAGTCAGACCTAAGTAAATTTCTTCACCAAAATAACACCTAAATTGTTGGGACCATTCATGAAAATAGAATGGTGATGTCCACCTTTGCCATAAGTGGAAGGACAGAAAAGAATTTAATTTGTTGACATTACATATTGGTCAGTTAGCCCCAAAATAACACTCAGACAGGGGATCCAATCAAAAAGCCCAATATTATTACTGACTATGCGAAAAAAAAGAGGCTTGTACATAAGTCACATTTGCAGTTTGGAACCATTCAGAGCATATTACCATTATTAATAGGGCTTAGTTTTTCCAGACCTCTGAGTCCCAAATAGACTCTTCTTGGGCTGGTTCTTTCAGAGCATAAGAACAATACTAAAGCTGTAGTACAAAAATCGATTTCTCCCCAACAGGTTTCCACTGAATGCTTATGTAATGGTACAGTGGACCCCTGTATTCACATTCTCGCCATTCGCGGACTCCTGTATTCACGGATTTCTTTATGCACCATATCTACCCAATATTCGCAGGAAATTTGCATATTAGGAGAATTTTTCATCAATTTCATCATAAAATGCATTTTTTGTGATAAAACTATTAAAAAAACATTTTTAGTATGTTTTTCTTGAGTTTTAACGAACAAAATTGGCACTTATAAGCATTTTAAAGGGGTTTCAACTATTCTCAGATTCTAGCTATTCATGGGGGGTCTGGTATGCATCCTCTTCAAAAATGGGGGGAACACTGTATAAGTACAAAAATGCATAGTCCATCTTTGGACAGTTAGATCGCTCTCACATAAGGACAGTTATGGTAAGTCTATCTCCAGTAGGTCTAGATCTTTGTTTTATGGTAGGTCTAGATCTTGTGTTTGACCCAGTTGTCCCACAGTTATTCTAGCAATTCATCGAAGCCAGATAACTGACTGTGATCTGTAGTGAGTGCTGTTGTTGTGCCTCCAGCTGTTGCTTGGAGCCCTGAGTCTGTAGTCAGCCTTTGATCACTGATGGTCTATGCCCAGGTTTTTGTGGCTTGTATTGGACTACCTTTCAAGCTTAGGCTAAGCATGCCAGATATTCACATTCTTTTGTTAATCTGTCAGTTTCCACATTCATAAATGCCATGCAAAGCATTATCAAATTCACATGCGGTATCAACAAGTCCCCATGGCTGGTAGCAAGTCTACACGGGCATCAGCAAGTCTGCATTATTGTCAGCAATTCCACGAGGCATTACTGAGTCCGCACAGATGTTAGTGAGTCTGCACTGACAACAGTGAGTCTGCATTGGCATCAGCAATTCAGCATGGGTGTCAGTGAATCCACAAGGGCATTAGTGAGTCTGCACGAGGCATCTGCAAGCAATGCATCAGTGAGTACATGAGACATCAAGTCCACGCAAGGTGTCAGTGGGTCCACACACTGAAAGAACTTTTGACTTTCAGGTTTCTGCCATATGGATTATGAGAACTTTAGCACCTGGTTTTGTGAGACCTGAGAATATGTATAAAAGTTGGCAAACATCATCGAAGTTATACCCTTTAGTGAATCATGCTATACACTGTTACCTGTGTTTGAAAGAGTTTGGATGGATGTCTTCCTCCTTGGGCCATGGATCCTTTGATAAGCCCTAGGGGTTTTTGCTTCCTTGGCAAGGCATTTTTTGAATCTGAAAGGTGAACTAGCTCATGTCACTGGCAACATTAAGTTCACATGGAGAATAGCTATGCTCTCGCTAGTTC
Source organism: Macrobrachium nipponense (assembly GCF_015104395.2). Lineage (NCBI taxonomy): Eukaryota > Metazoa > Arthropoda > Malacostraca > Decapoda > Palaemonidae > Macrobrachium > Macrobrachium nipponense. The sequence goes on from NC_061089.1 coordinate 29,670,272, forward strand.
CTTCAGTCTCCCTCCTTAACAGACATTCACTGGTTTCAGTTCATTCTTCTGGGAAGTAACAGACAACAGACTATCTGTTTCTACAGCTGTAGAGACAAAAATATACCAAAATAGTACTTTTCTCCACCATTCCCAGGCCACTAAAAGGAAGTGTCCTTCATTTCCTCTTACTATAAATGCACTTTGGGCAATTCCACCCCTTTTCCCTGATCTCCCTTTCCGGGCTCAGAAAAGATGAGTCCTTTTGGCAGCAAGGTTCCAGATTTCATTCTATCCAAGGTGGATGTACAATTCCTCCACTAATATCAAGAATCCTAAGTCTGATTAGCTCTTCAAGCCCTTGTGTGCCTGTGGGTACAGGTTGGGCAACTTCACCCAGATGTGTTAACACTTAGTTGTAGATGCCCTGGTTCATGAAGTTCTTTTGAAGGTTATTGCATTCTTTTCAGGGATTCACCACCTCTTCAGCCAGCTCTTAGTCTTTCAGCCATACAGAGCAGCCTAAAGAAGAGACAGGTGTTGAGTTAGAGACTAAGCATTAGAGGAAGCACCAGCTATTTTGCTGGGCTTTTTACAACAGGCTACTCCTAGTGCCAGGCAATGGGAGGTCAGAGGACACCTCCTAGACATACAGGTTCAACCTCTGTGTCCATCTGTTCCCTTTTTCCATGTAGTCAACCTCCATGGTTCTTAGCTGCCATGGAGAAAGGTATATGGATGTTTACAGTGGACATGAAAGATGCCTAACTTTTGCACTCACCAGCTTTCAAGGTAATTCCTACACTTTGTCTTTGGGGAAAGACAAATCAATGTCAAGCTTTGTTTCAGGATGAGTTCCATGCCCCAAGTTTTCACCAGGGTGCTATCCGCTTTGTGACTGTTTCACTTATTGGGAGTAAAGATACTTCTGTACATGAACTACTGGATTATCTTTGTGAAGTCTAGGGGGATGGCCTGAGGGTAAGGGAACCTGTGCTGAACTTGGCAAAAGCCCTAGGCTTACTAATAAATATTGCAAGTCTTTTCTGGAAATACAAAAAGAGTGACCTACCTGGGCGTGGTGACTGATTCTCTTCTGTTTAAGGTTTCCTGACTCAAGCTAGCATGTCTTCTCTAGAGAAGTTAGTTCCCAGTGTTTGTCATTGGATGATACCTCTTCAGTTGCACTTGACAGGCACAGGCACAGAAAAAGACTTAGCCAGACCATGAGTTGGAGCCATGGAGCCCAGAACTGGTCTTTTCCCTTCATTGGTGGAAGGCCATACCACTGCTTCTGGCAGTTATGTCCCTATAGTCCCTGAACCCAGAATTCAGTTGCTTTGAACGAGGATGAGGGTGTACTTATCAGGAACCAGGAGTTTTCACAACACCTGCAAGTTGTTGGCCATCCAAAAGGGATTTAAGTAATTTCTGTCTTCTTAGATGCCTCCTCTGGCTCATATAAGAAGGCAGGGGGATGAATTCGGGAACCTTGGTAGCCATCACCAGGACTTTAGCCTCTGGATGGTGGAAAGGAATATTGTCCATATGAGCCAGTTGGTTCCTGGTTGATTGTATGTTTGGTGGGTACGTTAAGTCGCCAAGGACAGGAATTCTCCCACTATTGATCTTTAACCCTGTATTTGCAAGCGATTTGGAGAATGTTTGGCTGACCCCTCGATTTCTTAGTACTACTAAAATTAATCTTTGTCTCCTGCTGTGTCTACCCAGTTCCGATCCTCAACAAGCCTGAGGATTAGATGTTATGGTTCATGACTGGACAAGCCTATTTATGTATGTCTTCCCTATGTTTCCATTCTTGAATGGGGTACTCTATGGTTGAGGACTACCAGGAACACCACCATGTTTTCTAATCACTCTTTGGTGGCTGAGGAGGCAGTAGAGTTCCTAGGCAATTACCTCCATAGACAAATCTGCTTCGTCAGACAGGGGACAGGGAAGCTTCAATGAAATATCGAAAGGCTTCATCTAGCTGCATGGAAACGGACATCTAGCTCCTCAGCTCCAGATACTTTTATATGTCATCTAGGGACTCTTTCCTAATGACATCAGGATATTTAATTTATTTCTTGTCCAGTATTGAGGGAGCTTTATAGATTATGGTGTAAGTTCAGGGGCATTTCCTGTCTTTGCACCAATATCAAAAATATAATACAGTGGCTGCACTTCTTGAGAGATACCACAGGTTTGTCTCTTTCCTCCACCAAGGCTGCAAATCCGGCTTATGTATTACGTACTGCATACTGGATTGGGTATTTCAAAGAGATTGACTTAGGCAAAACTGTTCACTCTTTTCAGCTGGACTGCTGAAGGTTTGGTAAAGCTGCTTTTATGGAACCTAGTCATGGCTTACGACACCTTAGAGGCCCTCCTTTTGAACCCATGAAAGAGGCTTCTCTTAAAGCATTTCTAAGAACATTATTTCTGGTAGCCAAGACTTCGGCCGAAAGAATAAGCAAGTTACAAGTGGTACACTGTAATCGTTAGTACAGTGTTCATAAATAGGAAGGGCATCCGGCTGTAAAAATCTGTGCCAAAACCTAAAAATGGAATAAGCCAAAATATGGAAAGAGGTAATGATAGGCGTACTTCGTAAACAACGCACAGAGACATCGCCCTAACTCTGTGATAAGGCGAGGGCTACTGCATCAGGAGCAGGTGCAGCTAAAGAAGCGAGCTCACACTGGGTTTAGATTATGTCAGCTTAATATTGGGTCCATGACTGGGAGAGGTAGAGAATTGGCTGACTTAATGAGAGAAAAGAAAGTAGATGTTATGTGTGTGCAAGAAACGCGATGGAAAGGAAATAAAGCTAAGGAGTTAGGTGATGGATATAAGCTATACTTTAGTGGAGCAAATAAACAAGGTAGAAATGGAGTTGGCATAGTACTGTCCAGTGAACTGAAGAATACAGTGATAGAAAGAATGATCGTATCATCAGATTGAAGATATGTTATGGAGGAGAGATTCTGAATATTATAAGTGAATATGCACCACAAGTTGGTTGCACAGAGGAAGAGAAGGGAAATTTCTGGAGAGACATAGATGGAATAATGCAAGAACTGGAAGAACATGAGAGGGTGATAGTGGGGGCAGATTTGAATGGCCATGTCGGAAGTGAAAATGAGGTGATTGGTCGGGTGCATGAGGGCCATGGAATTGGGGAGAGAAGCCCAGGAGATAGTGTAGTGGACTTTGCTGTGTCATTCGACATGGCAATAGTAAACACACTCTTTAAGAAGAAAACGGAACACCTAATAACATATAAGAGTGGGGGAAGATGCTCCCAGATAGACTACTTCCTGTATAAAAGGATAAAACTGGCGGAGGTCAAGAACTGCAAAGTTATTCCAGGCAACCATGTAGCCCCCCCAACACAGACTGCTATGTATGGACTTGAAGTTAAAAAGGGAAAGAAAAACCAAAGCTAAAGGGATAAGGAAAATTAAATGGTACAAATTAGAGAAGGAAGGGGATAAAAAGAAAGAGTTAAAGAGGAGGGTTTTGGAGGATATTGATATAGGGATTGAAGACGTTCAAGAATGCTGGGCACGAAATGCAACAGTAATAAGAAGGCATGGAAAGGAGCTGTTGGAGAGACAGCTGGTACCATATGGGAAGAAAAGGAGAGTTGGTGGTGGGATGAAGACATTGAGAAAGTAGTAAAAGATAAGAAGGAGGCAAAGAAAAGATGGGAAGAGTCACAGTCAGTGGAAGACAGAGATAGGTTCAGAGAGAAAAACAAGGTGGTGAAAAAGGGGTAGCCCAAGCTAAAGCAAAGTCATCTGATGATGTGTATAATGAGCTGGGGACAAAGGAAGGATTAAAGAAGATGATCAAGCTATCAGAGGTTAGAAATAAGAGCACCAAAGATATTACACCTATCAAACAAATAAAAGATCAAGATGGTGTAGTACTTAGAAAGGAGGAAGACATTGTGAAGAGATGGAAAGAATATTTTGAACAGTTGTTAAATGAAGAAAATAATAGACTAATAAGAGATGATGGACAAGTAAACATTGGCATGGTAATGAGGTTTTCTAGGCAGGAGCTACTAAATGCACTGAAGAAGATGAACAATGGGAAGGCAACTGGACCAGACATGATTCCTGTGGAGGCATGGAAAGCATTAGGAGATGAAGGAGTGGACATACTGTACAATCTTATGATAAAGATCATTGAACAGGAAAAGATACCAAATGAGTGGCGTGGGAGTATATTGATCCTAATTTTTAAAGGGAAAGGCGATGTCCAAGAGTGTGGTAATTATAGGGGCATTAAATTGATGTCCCACACTTTGAAGATACTGGAAAGGATGATAGAAGCTAGACTGAGAGAAGTACAAATAGGTAAAGAGCAGATGGGATTTATGAAGGGAAGGGGAACAACAGGTGGTATATTTTGTCTGAGACAACTAATGGAAAAATTCAGGGAAAAGCAAAGGGACCTACATATGGTATTCATTGACCTTGAAAAGGCTTATGACCGAGTCCCGAGACAAGAGGTATGGAGGAGTCTGAGGGAGAAGATGGTGCCGGAGAAGTATGTGCAACTGATACAAGATGTACCGGAATGTATTTACCAGAGTGAGGAGCAGTGTTGCGGAGAAAGAGGGTTTTGAGGTGAGAGTAGGATTACACCAGGGGTCGGCTCTGAGCCCATTTATGCGGATGATATTGTTCTGTGCGCAGACAGCAGGAAAGATCTCGAAATGAAATTGGAAAGATGGAGACAAGTACTGGACGACAGAGGAATGAGAATAAGTAGATCTAAGACAGAATATATGTGTACCACCACTGAGGGGGATGATAGAGAAAGTATTCAGCTTGGTGGAGAACAAATAAAGAGAGATGATAAGTTTAAGTATTTGGGATCTTTTGTTAATGCTGGAAGAAGTATGGAAGAAGAAGTAAAACATCGGGTACAGGCAGGCTGGAACAACTGGAGAGCGGCCTCTGGAGTTCTTTGTGTCAAAAGAATCCCGCTGAGGTTAAAAGGAAAATTTCACAAGATGGTGGTAAGAACAGCAATGCTGTATGGTACAGAAACAGTAGTATGAGAAAAACAGAGGAGAAGAGGATGGATGTGGCCGAAATGAGAATGCTTAGGTGGATGTCTCGGGTGACAAGAGAGGATAGGATCAGAAATGACCACATAAGGGGGTTGACTAAGGTGGTGGAAGTATCAAAGAAAGTGTAGGAGGGGAGGCTGAGATGGTATGGACACTTGTTGAGGAGAGATGAGGACCACGTTGGGAGACATACTATGGGGGTGGAGGTTCAAGGAAGAAGAAGAAGAGGGAGACCAAGAAAGAGATGGAAGGACTGTGTGAGAGGAGACTTACATGAGAAGGGAATTGATGAGGCAGAAGCGCAGGACAAAAATAGATGGAAACGGCTCATCCGAAACGGCAACCCCATATAAAAATGAGAACCAGCTGGGAAGAAGAATATCATGCTAAGAATGATGTCAAAACCAAAGCTCTTCCAAGAGTTTTCTCTATCCCCACTTTAGACACTCTGTCACCTGAGGAAGAAGAGACTCTTTGATGCCCTGTTAGGGCTATAGGGATTTATATATCCCATCTTAACCATTGAGGAAACATTATAGGAACCTAATTGCAAAGTCAAGAATCCTTAGGTTTCTAGTTCTCAGAATGCCATGGCTTTCTTTATAAATCCTTAATCCTGAAAGCACACCATGCATTGTCTCCAAAAGATTGTCAGAACACCTCCCTCTAGACTGTAAAGTCTTGGCGGCAAAGTGGAGGTGCAATTGTGTTTACTTCTAACTAGTACTTGAATGCCTTCTAGATCTAGTAAGAAGACTGCCATAAACTAGCATCTATAATTTCTGCAGGGGAGAATTCTCCTATCTTTCCCCTATGTGTTCCAAACAGGTATACATATATGTTTTCACTATCAAGCCCCATCCTGGCTAAGTAAGGAACCTTATGTATCCAAGTTAGTACATGGTGAAACCATACTCCTTAGCTGTATTTGCTTTGTTTCTCGTAGGTAGGAGCAAACAAAGTTCATTCGAGTAAATAATGTTGAGCTTATGTTGCAAAGCTATTGATCCTTATTGGAGAAAGCTACCTTGAGCTGATTAAGAACCACCTTTGCAGGCAAAATTGGTGGTGTTGTTTTGGTTGTGAGGTACCACAGCAACTCAGAAAGGTAGGGTGTAACTCTTTAGGGACCATGTTTAGTTGTGGTTTTAGCTCCCACCAGCTCGGCAGGCCTGGGGTACCAAGGCTAAATTCACCATTCTATGTTGCACAATCTCAACCAATGGCTATGTTCAGGTCCATGTCCCACCTCCTTGCAGAAGTGGACCTCACCTAAAAAAGATCATCATCTGAAGAAGCAAAAAGGGTATTTCTAATATTTGATAATTTGGTTATAAGGGAATCTCTTAACCTTCTCCAGCACTCAATGTTGGAGTCAGCAAATGATAGAAGGTAAGGGTCACCTGAAAAATAATTATTTTTTTCCTCACAGATGGATAGAAGTATCTGATCTTCATATAATTTCCCTTAGATGTGACACTCAGATGGGTTGACTTTTGTGATTCACAGCCTCTATGTATTATCTTCCTTCTTAATGGAACCTTTAGATTTGCAGTTACTAACTTCATAGCTCAGAAATTCTCAGGGTTTCTACCTAAGTTCCAGAAGCTCTCTGCTGTATCATTCATCCCATCTAATAATTTGGGGATTTTTAAAGGTTCTGTCCTTCCAACTTGATAATTCATATTTCTAGAAAACCTAATAGTTTTTCTATAAAAAGCCACTAATTTTGACGAAAGCTCATGACTCCCATCCCAATAGATTTCTCACTCCTAATAGGCAGTCCCCAGTTATCAGCGGACTCTGTTAATGGCGGTCCGCTTTCATGACACTTGCCTAGCACCATAAAATCAGTGATTTATGGCACCATAACGGGCCAAGTTTTGGTTATCAACACCATAAGGTGCCGATAATAGCTATGACGCCATAACATTCCTAACAGAGGAACTTTTAACCGCATTTAAGAAGGACATGAATGTAGGCTAATTATAGGGACTGAGTTTGCTGAAAAAATCTTGTATCTATAACATTGCATTTTCTAACTTACAAAACCATAAGAACTAACTGTAGTAATACACTTAAAGAATTAAAAAAAAACATTCAAGCTACTGACCACCAGCAAATGAGCCAAGAGTGAACCTATAAGCCTGCTCTAATATCTGGATAAACACAGATCGCTGCTCAGGACTATGGACGGCTTTGATATCAGTTAGTTTGCGTGTGATCACTTTCATATACTGCTCTGGTGTTAAGGCCTCCAGGTCACTGTACACTATTTTCCTGAAGAATAAAAAAAATTACTCGTTGACAAATAAAACAGTTTCCAAATGGCATTCCTAAAAATGTACAAAAATACTTAAACAATATAAGTATGGGTTAAGTTCTTAAGGTAATCTTTTGTTACACCTTTGAAATACATGCTTTCGTTTATATGGAACAGGAAGAGTTTTGCAGAAAATTTTATGGCATATAGTTAAAGTACCAATAAGTAGAGACAATAATAAAATGAAATTGGACAATGGCAACGGAAAAACTTTTCATCAACTTACAACCCCTTCTAATCACAAGCAAATTGTATATTTTGTCCCTCATTAATTTATCAATGTCTGGCTTTCTTACACTCCAGTAAATAAAGCATAACTCTGCTAAACAAATTAAATGACCAACTACCCCAATAAAGCATTTCATATTAATTTTACTTTTCCTTTGTGTTAGTTTACTTCAGTTTCTGAAATTTATCTCATACTCAATTCTTGGATTTTCACATTTACTCATGCAGTACTTACAGTAACACACACACAAATATATATATATATATATATATATATATATATATATATATATATATATATATATATATATATATATATATATATATATATAATATATATATATATAATATATAATATATAATATATTATATATATATATATATATATATATATATATATATATATATATATAGTATATTGGTACACAATCCTTTATCTTAAATTCTAAAAACCAAAAACATTTTGTTGAGAGCAGAGCATCAATTCATAAGGTTGGTGGTTTGGTATACTAAAGGCTGATATGAGTCATGTCGGTGTGTGCTGCTACTCATATTAATTTTCTTATAAAATCCAAAGAACTGACCTTTAAAAATCCAAAGATATTAAAATAATTGTACATCTGCCAAGACTTAGAGTCCTAAATAATCTCTCAGGAAAAGATGCTGCTAATTTGAGTCTTTTCTCTAAGGTATTAGCACATATGCACACACTGTGTTTATAATGTTTTAAAATGTGTAGTACAGGTAAAACATCTTTGGAAGACAAAAAACAAACATATAAATTTTTTTTATTGTCAGTTGTATGGACTATAGTGTGTGTAACCAGCAGTAAACAGAAATGGATTATCATTCCTTGAGAGATTAGAGATATGAAATCTCTCTCTCTCTCTCTCTCTCTCTCTCTCTCTCTCTCTCTCTCTCTCTCTCTCTCTCTCTGGAAAAAAACATTGTAATTTGAGGTTTTAAACCAATAGGCATTAGCACATATTCACACAGTGTGTGTATATTCATAACATTTCTAAAAATGTAGTACAGGTAATACTTCTTTGGAAGACAACAACAACAAAATTTGTTGTTGTCAGTTGCATGGACTATAAAGGTTGTGACCAGCAGGTATAGAGAAATGGATTAACATTCCTCAAGAGATAAAAGAGATGAATTTTGTTTTGAAGGTATGTCAACCCAGTTAAAAATATCTTCTCAAGTAAAAAAAAAATTTGTTCCTGAAGAATCTCTGAACTAACAATTTGCACTCACAGCAATGAGAAGGAATTCATTCTATTCTTCATGCAATCAGTAAAATACATACACTATTAAAAACTACATGCTGTATTCAAAACACATGCATTTACGTCATCGTCAGCTTCACATGAGCAAAATGTTCTTTCTCAGACAGAATACAGCTAAAAAATCATTGGCTGGTTGGTTGCCATGGTGATCTGTTAGCCAATGACAGCTCTCTAATTCTGTTCTATTTATTTACAAACATATTTTGATCACAAATTATGCGTACAGCACTACGTTTGAGCATTACCGTGATGGTGATTATTAACTGAGGATTGAAAAAATTACTCAATAATTTACTTTAATGATTTCTTCATGGAAACAAGAATTTACCAATAATCTTAACTTTAAAATAGTGGTACGAAAAATCCCACAGTCTGCCATAGTGATGTGTCATCACTTGCAAATCATGTTTCCAGACCGCAAACTGGTGATGATGTTAGTAACAATAAAGAACAACCCTCCCCAATTTTGATAGGATTAAATGTATTTTATAGTCTTACTTCGGTTAAAATTCCGAAGTTGAATATTTTTGCATTTTATACAATGTTTTTATTGAAAACAAAATGTGCAATGAACTGTTTTATTATTGATGATCTTAATTAGCTAAGAATCATTTAACAGTAGTACATTAGTATATAAATAATAATAAACTATAATGAATACATAATTAAAATGAAAAAATATGAAAAAAGGAAAAAAAAAAGATTTTTCAGCCGCAGTAATGTCTTATTCTGCTTTTGACCCCACAGTTCTGAAATGCAAAAAATTACAAAAAGCAAGACACATCTGGTCCCAATGACTTTGGAAAAGAACTGTGTACCTGCACTGATACATACATACAATATACATATATACTACAAGCAGTCCCTGGTTATCAGCGGGGGTTCCATTCCGATGAGCTTGATAATAAGTGAAAATAGGCATTAGCTGAAACTCGGTGATTTATGGCGCTTATGATGCTGATAACCGGATTTTGGGACCAATAACCCATTAAAGGGGCCTCTGTTAGGTATGTATTGGCGCCATAATTCTTTTGTCGGCACAAACAACTGGAAGTCGGTGCATTGTGGTGCCGAGAATTGCCAATTTTAAGGGACTAAAACCAGATTGCCATTAAGCAAATCCACCGATAACCAGGGACTGCCTATATGTATATGTATATATAGTATATTATATATATATATATATATATATACAGTAATACTTTGGGTTACGAACCGATTAGTATACGAATTTTTTAAACTTACGAAGTGACGCCCTCATTCTGGAATACGAATTTCGCTTGGAATACGAATGCGCGAATTTCCATCATGGGAGGCCGCCTGATTTGTTTACATCGGATGAGCGTGGGATCTGCGAACGCATTTTTTTCGGCCAAAACTTAACGCCTGCTTTGTTTACATCGGATGAGCGTGGGATCTGCGAATGCATTTTTTCGGCCAAAACTTAACGAGGGTCACGTGACTTCCTCCTACGCATCCCTTGACCCTTTTTAAACCATAACTCTTTCAATATCTCGCTGGCGGTAAGATTGAACGCATCTGTCCGTGATACGCTCTCAAATTTGCTTAGTGATTTGCGCACGTGTTGTGTTTCCGTGATAGTGCTTTATACATTACTATACCCAAATACTAAAGACAATGGCTCCCAAGATGACGAAGGCAAGCAGCAAGAAGGAAAGCATAAGAAAGAAGGAGATGATTACAGTCGAAATGAAGAAGGAAATTATCCAAATGCATGATAAAGGCGAGTGCGTGAAAGACATTGCAGCATTCTTCAAGCGGTCGCAATCAACGATCTGCACTATTTTGAAGAAAAATGAAGAAATTAAAGCCAGTAAAGCATCAAAAGGTGTCACAGTATTGACGAAACAACGGCCTTATATTCTCGACGATGTAGAAAATTTGCTCATAGAAAAATATTTTTTCAAAATTGTGAAAGACAACATAGTGTTTGCGTAAGCGTAAAATTAGTGATCGTAGTGAACGGTGCTCTCTAGAGAAAGAACCAGAAAGTCTTCCAGAAGTGTTCACGGAGGGAGATTTCCGGGCCCCCCCAAGGCCCTAACCCTCTCCTCCTCACCCTTCCCCTCCTCCCAGTCTCCGTCAAGCCAGCAGCCACACTCGCCAAAGGTAAAGTTCAGGTGTTTTTACTGTGTATGCATATTAAATCTAGTGTTTATATTTTAATTTCATTCTTCAATTTTATAATTTTATGTAATTCCTACACGAATTTTCAACCTTAGTGAACAAAAATAAATGGAAAAATATGAATTGAAATGGTTATTCATGGTCGGATGGAACGCATTATTTGCTTTTTATAACATTCTTATGGGAAAATCCATTTGGGTTACGAATTTTTTAGGTTACGAAGCAGGTTCTGGAAACGGATTAAATTCGTAACCCAAGGTTTATTACTGTATATATATCTATAATATATCATATATTATATATATATATATATATATATATATATATATATATATATTATATATATATATATTATATATATATAGTATATATATGTCTCGGCTGATTATTCTCCAAATACTGAATTTGCCTTATATAAAAAACTCTCTCTGGAGCTTTTATTATTTAAGGAAAATCCATTATTTGTTCCTAGGGACATCTGGCAATCCTTCTGCCCTTTTAAGCGACACGGCAACCTATCTAGTATTCTTCTGTGTGGGTGGAGATTAAACATCAAACATCATAATATTGTCATATCTGGTTGTGCACATACATTTTCTGGGTATTTGGCCTCATTTCATGTTTTCTTTTCTTTTTTTTATGCAATGGGCAAAAATAGGTTGCTATCCCAAGAGAACATAGCTCAGATAATCACCTTACATAAGGTTAAAATAACTAATAACAATATTGCAGAAGTTGTGGGCATGACCATATGTACAGTGCAGATATCGATTAAACAAGTTCAAAGAAGGGGGTTCCAAGGAGATACCCATCCACACTCTTCCTGGCCATCATCCATGGAAATAAATGAGACTATAGCAAGGCTCATAAAGAGAGAGGTGGATAGGAATCCTAGGATTACAGCACATATCCTCAAACAGGAAAATAAAGTGTTGGAGAATGTTAGTGAGCACACAATACGATCCATGTTGGTTCCACCCTCAGATTTTGCAAGAGGGCTGCCAGACATTGCCCACTCCTCACCCTGAAGCAAAGGGGGAATAGGTTCTCTTTTTGCAAGAGACAAATTGTAAGGGTGGAGGATAGGTGGAAATATGTCCTCTAGACAGATGAAGCCACATTCACAGTGACAAGCAACAGGGGGGTAAAGTTAATAGGATGGCTTAATCTAAAACAACATGATCCCTCTGACCCCAAGTTCGTACAGCACACAGTCAACTACCCCCAGTATCTAATGGGGTTAGTGTTGTTTTACCTCCTTCTATGGCACCAGAAAACTCATCAGGCTAGCAAAGAATCAAACTGTAACCAAAGACACATACTTTGAACTCCTCATGGACCATATGAAAGATTGTTTTGAGGCCACCAACAATGATTTCTTTCAGCAGGATGGTGCCGCTGCACATATGGCAAAATTAATTAAAAATTATCTTTATTTTTGTGGCATTAGCATATGCATGTACGAGACTGAATAGATTTTTATCCTTCTTGTGGTCAGGTCACCAAGGTGACCTCATCATGATTATGGTATCACGGGTTCATTTTCCACTACAAGACATCATGATTTCTTCACATTTCTTTGAAGTTGGATCTCAAGGCTTTGTAGTGAGAGGCGAAGCATATGAAAAAAAAGAGCAAAGAATTTGAAAATTTAAGATGGCATTGTAGCTATTACAATTACACACAAACACAAACACACACACACACACACATATATATATATATATGTGTGTGGGTGTGTGTGTGTGTATGTATGTATGTATGTATGTATGTATGCATGTATGTATGCATATGTGATGTATATATATATATATATATATATATATATATATATATATATATATATATATATATATATATATATATATATAGTGGCCTTGGTTATAAAGTGGCACTTCCAACTTAACGGCATGCTGGTAACTGGGGACCTGCACTGTTATTGGTGATTTTCCGTTGTCAGCAATTTTCAATCACCGTCACACCATCAGGAAAGGAATCCCCACCAAAACAGGGAACTGCCTGTGTGTATATATATACATATATATATATATATAATATATATATATATATATATATATATATATATATATATATATATTATATATGTATATAGTGTGTGTGTGTGTGTGTGTGTATATATGTATATATGTGTATATGTATGTATATATTGTATGTATGTATGTATATATATATATATATATATATATATATATAATATATATATATATATTATATAATATATATATATATATATATATGTGTGTGTGTGTGTGTGTGTGTTATCGAGTCATTAAAGAATTAAGAAAACTACATATTCAAAAAAGGCAATAACTTAAAAGTACCTAAGAAGAGGCACGGATAATAAGGAAGAAAAAGGAAAAGGGAATGAAATAAGATAATGATTTTTCTTGGAGAATGGATCCCCCAAAAAACCCCTGTCCGTACCAGAGATTAGTGACCGACAGGAGATTAATGGCTGATGAGCGATATCTCCCAGGCATCTTCGAGAAATTGGAACCCAACTCATTAGCGCCTATGATTAATCGGCGTTCCCTCCGTGTGACAGAAGGAAGTGCCAAACTCTTGAGAGCCCCACCCTTTCCAAAGATAGACCTATGGACTTCGATGAATCAAGAAGCAGAGCCAGATAGTGGGTCACCCCAGAAATGTGTTTCAACGAATGACCTATGAGGTTACCAAAGGGATACACCCCCTAAAGCCAAGGCATCAAACAGGAGGCGTATCCAAATTCAGAGTCTACGAATCACTGTAGAAGATATGACAGGAAGGCGGTTTTGTATAAAAGTCTGTAGCCATTCAGACACAAGATGTCTTTTAGAAGATGCCACACCCAGTCAAAATCCAAAAACCCAAAGGCGGTGCTAAGAAGATCTTCTTAGGTACTTTTAAGTTATTGCCTTTTTTGAATATATAGTTTTCTTAATTCTTTAATGACTCAATAAAACCATATCTAAGTATATTATTATATATTAATATATTATATATTATATATAATTACATATATATTTATTTATAATAATTAATATATATTAATTATCGTAATAGTT
>NC_061089.1:29689398-29706898 GCF_015104395.2 Macrobrachium nipponense
TCCCCACTGATTATACCGTTTTAGATATTGTCAATCTTCAAAGTATTTCAAACACTCTTTAGAAACTTCTGTAAATCTGTTGTAGTGTTGCCTTTCCTACTACAACAGAATATCACTTTCATTTCACTATTAGGTTACTACAAATGATACCATAAAGTAACTATACATATGTCTATCGTAGGGTACCATGCTTATCCCCTTTTTATTTGTAAATTTTCATGTTACCACAAACTTTTAATGGTTTCCTTACTTCATATACATAAGATTGTAACTGTCCTAGTACAGTAAATCTTTTTTTTCTATTGTACATTATACTGTTTAATAATAAGTGTGTACTGTAATCACAGACCATACACATAGTATACATATTGTTTTTATTTATAGTAGTAATATATCATCTTTCATTACAGTAAAAGGTCAAAGAAAAGGAGTTTAATTCAAATAATGCAATATTACAATTCACTGATCACCACTCTAATTGGAGCAGTCATTAACTGTTAGCTGTGACCTAAAATCCAACTGAGAGAAATAAGTATGGGTGAGTTCTGTGGGAGTCTGATCTTGTTGTGGTGCTTAAAACACTCACGGCCAATGGTCCTACACACCCAGCAGCTCCTACTCTATTTGGTTGCATGGCACTGTCAGACAAACGACCCTCAAAACATGCATTTTTTTATGTGCAGATGGTAGTAATTCGTATGCGAATTAAGCATAGGGAAGTTGTGGTTAAGGGGTCAGAGCAACAACAAAGGTTTACTATATATGTAAGTGGTGGCGGATCCCATACTAGATATAGACTACTGACTCGCAGTGCGCCATATTTGATGTCAGAATATATATGAATATGTAAAACAGACAATACATACCATGTGGTACAAAATATACAATTATAAATGCAAAGTTCAGGACATAACATGAATTATAATTCATACTTATTTCAAAACATCCTTACATCACAGAATATAAGGGTGGCTCCAAAGCAAACACAACAAAAGCTTCAGCAGAAGGACCTACTTTGAGTAAATACACAGAAAACTTGTTAACAGCAAGCCCACTGTTCCCATCACTCACTGCACCTCACACAGAGCTCTATCCAGCACAAAATTGGCACTTCTTGAATTTAAAGACTTTATTCTAACACACCACTCTATCCAGTGTATTTGCCCCCAGACCTTGGTCGTCTTTTAATTTCCCATGAACCTTCAGAATGACATACCTCTTCTGCCCAACTTATACTTAATCATATAATTTCATAACTATGCTACCATTTTCTATTACAAAGCAAATGCTCTATATTCTTCACTCTTTCATACCTACTTATTCCACGACTATGAACACAATCATATCTGAAGATTCCACTTTCTCTTTCATTCACTTTCAAAATCCATACTTCATTCAGTAAAGAAGACTTGACTGAACATGCCATCCATAGCCATTTTAACCAACTGCTACATGAATGAAACACACCCCCTTTAATTTGTCCATTATCTATAGTAACCATCAGTGCTCCATTTTTCTAGGTTCCATTAACAATAAAATTCACATTTCTTTTGCCTTTCTCCCTTATTCACATACATACTTCATAACAAGCCTTTGCAACTTCTTGGTTTTATCATCATTCAGGACTGTATCTTCTGCAAGTATCAGACACTTCACAGTCCATTCATAATTCCTTTCTTATCCTACAAACTTGCACTTACATCCAGCCTTTCACTTGCTTCTTTTATCCCTCATCCATAAGATATCAAACACAATCAATACACAGAACAGTGACTGAAATCCACTTAAACATCAAATCAGCCACCCTCCCAATACCCTATTCTAAAATTATTTGTTTATTTCATAAAAATGCATTCTCAGTATAAATAAATTACCTACATTCTACATTTCACACGTACAACTCCCTTCACACTAAAGTTTTCTTTCCATTATGCATTTCACATACAACTTTTTCCCTTAAACCTCGTCTATTCAACTGCTTTTTTTATAATAAATGCCTGAAGCACAAGCCCTTTTGTTTATCTAAATCCAAAATGGTCTTCCCTGTGAATCCTTTGATCATCCACCTTACTTTCTCAATGAAGGCCTTAGCACATACCTTCGCTCTAGAGCTAATTCCTTTCAGCCAATTTGCCCCAAATTTTAGTTTCTTACCAGTACTCATTCTCATTTTGTCCTTTCCTTCCTTATTAAACTTAATACTTTTACATGAATGTCTTATATCCTACAACTACACTTTAAATAAATTATTTTTCATTCACCAACTTTAGTTCTCTCTCTCTCTCTCTCTCTCTCTCTCTCTCTCTCTCTCTCTCTCTCTCTCTCTCTCTCTCTCTCTCTCTACCATTAGCTTTATTTTTACAAGAAGTAATGCCAGAAAAAAATACAACTGACACTGCCACATTTCTATTATAATTGCTGATTCATAGATACCCTCTGTGCAGTATTTCCACAATGGTAGCCACACTAACAGCTACAAAGGGGACTCATCAGCACCATTCCAAAACCCCAACCACACTGCACCATTCACTTCTATGACTGCATGAACTCCTACCATTTATTAATGCCCCTACTTTCCAATTAGTTCATTCAAATGAAACCTATCCAAACTTTCTAGGTCTTTCTCACCCACTCACTTCTAATGCTTCAAAACTATAGATTACTTTCACCAGCCTGCTGTGCTCATCATTTCAATGTGACTAAACTACCTCAAAACACTCATCCACCTTTTCACACACAATACTTTTTAATAAGCTCTATTTAACTCTACATTCATACTTTCTTCTTACATCAATTACAGTGTACAAACAATGAATCTCAACAGCTCTAAACTTTTCCCTTGTATACTTGCATTCTACCTCCAAACTTTCATTTCTATAATAAAGGGCTGGCTCAACTTCCTTGAATATATTAACACGCCACTATAATAATATAATAATAAGTAATAATCAATAATAACTAATAATAATATAATATAATAATAATAATAATAACAATAATAATAATAATAATAATAATAATAATAATAATAATAATAATAATAATAATAATAATAATAATAATAATAATAATAATAATAATCACCCTCTTTTTCAATTCTTCTATTGATTCTCTTCCATCAAGGGCTGATATTTGCGTATTTAGTTGGCCGATGTTCATACTCTGGTTAAGGAAATGTCTTATAAAAATACTAATTTATTGATAAGATAACTAAAAGTGGCGTATGGTCGCCATAGAGTTTACAAATCTTAGTCTGGATGTTGCCTAAGGGCATAACGGAATTCCAACGTTTCCAACCGTGTCGTTCAGCGGTATTTATTGTGTCCCAGGTGCTCTATCTGGAGAGAGCTGAGTTTCATGTGCTGAAAAGAGGATTAAGTCCCTGAGTCAAGCCGTCTTCCAGAAGTGGATGCTCGCACTGATCTTCGTGTGCGGACGCTGGAGACTGG
Source organism: Macrobrachium nipponense (assembly GCF_015104395.2). Classification (NCBI taxonomy): domain Eukaryota; kingdom Metazoa; phylum Arthropoda; class Malacostraca; order Decapoda; family Palaemonidae; genus Macrobrachium; species Macrobrachium nipponense. Next base: position 29,692,848 of record NC_061089.1, read on the forward strand.
GAGTGTAGTATTGGGAAGGTCATTTGCCGGTAGATAGGGGCACCTCATTGGTCCGTTCAATCAGCTCTGGGGTGCTGGCAGGCGGCGCCCTACGTGCCACTGTCGGGAGGAGTGAAGTCTCTTGAGTGGCGTTGAGGCTGGGTCTCTCTTTCCCAAAGTATAGGGCCTCCAAGAGGCGGAGGCAATGGTAGTCTGCCGCCTTATCGATAGTTCCAATATTAGGAATAATGTCCTTTTGAGTTATCCTGGTATTGTGGGCGTTTTTAGCATGATTATGGATGCCGCCTTCCTGAGCATGGCAGGATATCCTCATCAAAAATCGCATAGTTGTCACACCAATTATTCTCACAATAGAGAGTTTTTCCCTAATAATAATAATAATAATATGTTTTGTTAAAAAAGATGGCTGTATTTAACGAATTAATCTGAATGCCATCCTGACCCCCTTTGTCCCCGGCAGCAATAGCCTGAAGTTGTCAGCAGAGTTCCTGGAAACCCTGAGATGGACTTCATCAACGTCCCTGTCAATGAAACCATACAGATGATACTGGATCGGGTGTATAGGGACCCCACCATTCCATCCCTGAACATCCCTGAACACGCCCTCCATGCCCTACTGGAAATATGCACCAAGAAGGCCCCCTTCTCCAACCACCAAGGTCACATGTACACGCAGATCTGCAGGGTGGCGATGGATTCTCCCCTCGGAGTCCTCTTCGCTAATTCCTACATGAGCACCGAGGAGCACAGGGTCTTCCATAGCATCGATAAACAGAGGATGTATGTGCACTCATTGATGACATCTTCATCTGCACCGAATACCGGGAAGATACTGAAAACCTGAAGCATGCTTTTCATGCCCATAGCTGCTTGACATTTATGATCAAGCACAGCAAAGATTGCCACCTTCCCCTCCTTGATGTCCTCAATAAGCAAAGGAAGGATTCTTTTAGCACTAAGGTCTACACAAAACTGACGAACTTGAGCATGTGCATGAATGGCGAGACTGAGTACCCCAAAAGGTATAAGCGTTCCATCATCAGCGCCTATGTCAGGAGAGCCTCTTGCACTGCTACTATTGGAATGACAAGCACGGAAAGCTGGAAAGTGAGGCCCAGGTTTTTGTCAACAACAAACAATCCAACTGAGACACTGAGATGATCAGAAAGAGCATCGATAAATGGTACCAGCAGGCACTGCACCTTGACGTCCCTGAATTAATCAAGCTTTTTTACAAAGGAAATTTCCATATTAAATAAAAAGATGATGAAGGGTCTTCAAAAACATCATATAGGAAAATGTCAGCCCCATCGACCAGAGTAAGAAGATTCATTTGGTTATCTTCTACAAAAGCAAGACTAGTATCCTGGTTATGCGCAATAATCCAGCTGCCCCGCTGGAGGATCCCTTGAAGAAGACTAGTGTGGTCTACTGTTATTCATGCCTCATCCGAGGATGCCTTGGCTCATACATCGGAATGAACACCATGTGCTTCTCCAAAAGAATTTCATGCTATGTTCACAAAGGAGCCATCTATAACCATGCCAGAACTGCCCACAGCCAAAAAATCTGAAGAGCAGACATCATACCTAATGTGGAAATCATTGATCCGACCACTGACCACCTCTGCCTGCACCTCCTGGAGGCATTACACATAAGGAAGGAGAAGCCCAGCATTAATATTACACAGGAGACCTTCCTCCTCTCTACCGCTGCCCGGAAGACAAAAATGAGTGGCCCCCAGAACAAGCGAGCTAATCAGGAATGTCTGCAGGATGAAGAGATTTCCAACTATCATCCCAAGTTATACTATGGTGCTCACAATGGTGTAAACCTGCAACCTTTGCAATGTGGCAGTAGGCTACGCCCAAGACTGTCTAAGCCAATGAGAATTTAACCTCTATGTAGGACTGCTATAAATACTGCCACACTCATCCCATTTCTCCAATTCCTCCATGAATTCATCCTGAAGATGACCATTGACATGGTCAAAACATGTACACGGTATCAGAACAAGAGACAATAATAGCTGCATTCCAGAAGAAATTCCAGATAATGGACACTGCCCTAACCTGACCATGGATTCATACCAGGCTAAACACCAGACAATGAACCCCTGCCTGAATCAAGGATTTCCTCGACAATTATTTCACTGAATAAAATTATTTATACACCCCAGCTGTCCTTTTTTCCAATATGAACATCAGCCAGTTATTGTCAGACACCACTGAAACAAATTATAAGAAAAATAGAAAAAAATTCTATACAAGATTAATTTGTTAAATACAGCCATCCTATTTTTCAACAGAACTTGTTTAAAAGAGGGGTCTTCTTCCTGAATAATAATAATAATAATAATAATAATAATAATAATAATAATAATAATAATAATAATAATAAAAATAATAATAAAAAATAAAATAAAAATAATAATAATAATAATAATAATAATAATAATAATAATAATATACATAATAATAATAAGCAATGGCTACAGAGGGGAGAGCTAAAGAAGGAAACTGAAGGAATGATAACAGCGGCAACAAGATCAGGCCCTAAGAACCAGATATGTTCAAAGAACGATAGACGGAAATAACATCTCTCCCATATGTAGGAAGTGCAATACGAAAAAATGAAACCATAAACCACATAGCAAGCGAATGTCCGCAACTTGCACAGAACAGTGCAAAAAGAGGCATGATTCAGTGGCAAAAGCCTCCACTGGACTGTGTGCAAGAAACATCAGCTACCTTGCAGTAATAAGTGGTACGAGCACCATCCTGCAGGAGTGATAGAAAACGATCAGGCAAAGATCCTCTGGGACTATGGTATCAGAACAGATAGGGTGATACGTGCAAATAGACCAGACATGACGTTGATTGACAAATCAAGAAGAGTATCACTCATTGATGTCGCAAATACCATGGGACACCAGAGTTGAAGAGAAAGAGAGGGAAAAAATGGGATAGTATCAAAATCTGAAAATGATATTGTTAAGATACAATAAAGTTTTGTACATACTTACCTGGCAGATATTATACTTAGCTATAGACTCGGTCGTCCCGACAGAATTTCAAAACTCGCGGCACACGCGACAGGTAGGTCAGGTGATCCACCATTCCCGCCGCTGGGGTGGCGGGGTCTGGAACTATTCCCGTTTCTAAGTCATAATTTCTCTTCCACCTGTCTCCTGAGGGAGGCTGGTGGGCCCATTAATCGATATATCTGCCAGGTAAGTATGTACAAAACAAAACTTTATTGTATCTTAACAATATCATTTTTGTACAAGTAACTTACCCCAGCAGATATACTTAGCTGATTGGCACCCTTGGTGGCGGGCAAAGAGACAGCTAAAAACAAAATAATATTTAAACTACATACATTAAAAAAACAGGAAAAAACAACCTATGTTCTTGGATACATAATCCAGTTCCTACCTTAATTGGGCTGAAGACTTCATGACTACTGTCGATGAGTCTGCTTGCCTCAAGAGTTTCAACGAGGAATGAACCATATGGTGAATAACTCTTTGGATCGTGTCAATGGGGGCTAGCCCGCTTACGCGACAGAGCCTATACTGGATCGTAACCAATGGGGGCTGACCCACTTACATGGTAGAGCCTTGACCTTTTGTCATATCAATGGAGGCTACTCTCTTACATGACAGAGTTAAGGTTATTAAACAATTCACAAAGATCACTGAAGCCAATCCCGATCACCTGACCATGTTAGTCTTGTTACAATCTATGAATTGTAAGAGGGTCCCTATTCCCTCTGACAATTAACCAATAAAAACCAAAACCACCAATAAACAGTAATTTAAGCCTTAAACTAAATAGGAAGGATTAGCCTCAGCCCCTTCTCCCAGCACTGAATTCGCCGAAACATACGCTCCCAGAGCAAAGCACTTTTCGTACGAAATTTTAACTCTCTTAGGTAATTCGAGGCGAACACCGAATTACATCTCCAAAAATGTCGACTCTATAAACGAGCCTGAAGCGACCATGTTTTGTGAAATGCCATCGACGTAGCTATGGCTCTCACTTCATGAGCTCTCACTCTGAGAACCTTGAAATGCTCTTCTTCGCATTTAAGGTGAGCTTCCCTTATTACATCTTTTATGAAGAATGTAAGGGCGTTTCTTAGAAATCGCTCTTTTCGGATCTCTTACAGAGCACCAAAGACTTTCTTCTGTACCTTTCTGCAATTTCTTCTTCTCCAGGTAGAACTTGAGTGCCCTGACTGGACACAAGTCCTTTCTAGTTCTCTCCCTGTTAATGAAGATATTCCTTTTATCTCAAAGCTTCTTGGCCAAGGCTTTGAGGGATTTTCATTTTTCGCTAGAAAAAATGGTCGAAAGGAGCAAATCGCTGAATCTTTCTTAAACCCCACACTTTACCTTTCCAAGCTTGCAACTCGTCACTCTCTTGGCTGTTGCTAACGCAAAAAGGAATAAAGACTTTCTTGTTAAGTCCCTAACGAAGCTGCGTGAGATGGTACGAATTTTTCCGACATTAGGAAACTTGAGGACCACATCCAAGTTCCAGCTAGGCTTCTTGATTACATGTTCTTTCGTGGTCTCAAAAGACCTTATAAGGTCATGAAGATCTTTATTGTTTGTCAGATCTATTCCTCTATGTCGAAAAAACTGAGGCCAGCATACTTCTGTAACCCTTCATGTTGAAAACTGCCAGGTACAGTCTTTTCTCAAATATAGGAGAAAATCTGCGATTTCAGTTACAGAGGTACTGGAGGAGGATATTTTCTTTTCCTTACACCATCTTCTAAACAACTCCCACTTCGACTGATATACTTTAGAAGTGGAGACTCTTCTGGCTCTTGCAATAGCCTTCGCCACTTCTCGTGAAAAGCCCCTTGCTCTGACAAGTCCTTCGACAGTCTGAAGGCGGTCAGACTTAGAGCGGGAGGTTTTTGGTGAAACCATGTCGAAGTTGTGTTGTTTGAGAAGATCGTTCCTTAGTGGAAGCGATCTTGAAAATCCACTAACCACTCCAGCACCTCTGTGAACCAATCGAGCCGGCCAAAAGGGAGCGATGAGGGTCATTCTTGTTCCTTCCGAGCAAGCGAACTTCCTCAACACTTCTCCTACTATCTTGAAAGGAGGGAAGGCGTACGCGTCCAAGCCCGTCCAATCTAGCAGAAAGCGTCTACTGCTACTGCTTGAGGATCCGAGATCGGGGAGCAATAGGTTCTAATCTGTGATTCTTGTTGGTCGCGAACAGGTCTATATTGGGCCTTCCACAGATTGCCAAAGTTTGTTTGGCAAATCTGAGGATTGAGAGTCCATTCCGTGGGTAGGACTTGTTCTTTTCTGCTTAACAGATCTGCCGACATTTTTCTCTCCCTGCACAAACCTTGTGAGGAGAGAGATCTTCCTTTCCTGTGCCCAAATCAGCAGATCCTTTGCTGATTCGTACAGGGAAAAGGAATGCGTCCCCCCTTGCTTCTTTATATATCGAGGGCTGTTGTGTTGTCCGAGTGAATCTGAATCCCCAGACCTGAGACCTGTTCCTCGAAATGAACCAAAGCTAGATGAATGGCTGTTAGCTCTTTCTTGTTGATGTGCCAGGACACTTGTTCTCCTTCCCAAATAAATGCCTGACACTTCTTGCGAACCTAGGGTCGCTCCCCACCCTGAATCTGAGGCGTCTGCAAACAACGCTAGGCGCGGGTTCTGTAAGCGAAGGGAGATTCCTTGCTTATTTTTTTCTGTGGATCTAACCACCAACGGATATTCTCCTTGATCCGTTTCGAGATTGGAAAAAGTCTCTCCCATATTGTTGGACTTCCAATCCCACTTCTCCTTCAGATAAAATTGAAGGGGTCGTAGGTGAAGTCTTCCTAAGGAAACGAACTGGTTCCATCGAGGAGAGGGTCCCCAGCAAGCTCATCCATTTCCCTCGCGGAACAATGTTCTTTCCTTAAGAAGACTGACACCTTTTCTAGGCAGCGTTCTCTCCTTTCCTGCGAAGGATACGCTAGAAAATCCCGAGAATCCATCTGAATCCCCAGATAGACAATACTTTGCTGGGGAGTCAGCATGGATTTCTCGTGATTTACTAAAAGTCCTAAGGACTTTGTCAACTTTAGAGTAACTAAAAGGTCCTCCAGACATTTTTTTCTCCGATTGGGCTCTTATTAGCCAATCGTCCATATAACGAGATCCTGATCCCTTCCAGATGTAGCCAATAAGCTACATTCTTCATGATGTCCGTAAAGACTTGAGGGGCAGTCGAAAGTCCGAAGCACATCGCTCGGAACTGGAACACTTTCCCTTGGAACATGAACCTCAGATACTTCTTGCTGCCGATGAATTGGGCACATGGAAATACGCATCCTGAAGGTCCAGGGACACCATCCAGTCCCCTGGACGAAGAGCAGAATAGAACAGAGGAAGACGTCTCCATTGAAAAATTTCTTCTTCAAGACAAAGAAATTCAGGGCACTGACGTCTAGAACTGGTCTCCATCCCCCCCGATGCTTTCGGTACCAGGAATAGCCGATTGTAGAATCCTGGAGACTGGAGATCTTGAACCAGTTCTACCGCTTCCTTGGAAAATCATACTGTTCCACTGCTTGCAACATAGCAAAGCTTTCGGACCGGATCCGAGTATCTGGCGGTCAACTCCCTTGGAGTTGTCGTCAAGGGAGGATTCTCCCTGAAGGGGATCAAGTATCCTTTTTCAGGATAGAGAGGGACCAGGAGTCCGCTCCCTTCTGCGCCCAGACTTTGGCAAAGTGGAGTAGCCTGGCGCCTACTTTTGTCTGGAGGACTTGCTGTTTCATCTAGACTTCCCGAAGGACCTTCTAGATGGTCTACTCTTTCTCTCTGGTCTTCGACCTCTAAGAGGGGCTCTAGTAGAGGAGGAGGCCCCTCGAAAGGTCTGAACAAAAGAGGGTCTCTCTTTCTTCTCTATCGGCACTGCCGGCCTAAACTTCTTGGCTGAGTGCGTGAGGAGATCTTGAGTTGCCTTCTCCGTAAGAGATTTCGAAACCTCTCTAACCGTCTCTTGTGGAAAAAGTGCGGGGATAAAGGAGCAAAAAGAAGAGATGTCCTTTGCAAGGGTGATACTGCTCTTGCTAAGAAAGAGCTAAAGAACAGATCTCTTCTTCAATACTCCCACGTTCCAAAAAGAGAGGCAACTTCCACAGAAACCGTCCATGACCGCTCTGTCCCAGGCAAGCCAGGACGCTCGAAAGTTCCTCCATGGAAACAAAGTCCGTGTCCTGAGCTCTCTTCGCTAATGCTCCTAAAGCCCAGTCCATAAAGTTGAAGACTTCTAGGGTTTTAAAGAGGCCCTTTAGAAGGTGGTCCAGCTCACACATGCCCCAAGTCGCCTTAGCAGACAGCAACGACTTCCTCCTAGCAGAGTCCACTAAGGAAGCAAATCCGCATCCGCGGAAGAAGGCAGACCTAACCCCATCGGCTCTTTGGTCTCGTACCACCTTCCTGGTTTGCCTGTTAACTTGGAAGGAGGGCAGGAAAAAACGGAAAAAAACTGTCTTGCCCGCTTCCCTTCTGGAAGTCAACCACTCTGAAAAAGTTTTCAATGCCTTTTTCATACGAGCGGGGCGCATCTTAACGAAGGAAGACGATTTGAGAGCTTTAGTGCTGGACATCAACGATCCTGGTGAAGGAGGGTCCGCAGGATGAAGGGAGTCTCCGAACTCCTTTAGTAGCAAAAGAGAAAGTCTCTTGTAGTCCGAAACTGCTACATCTACAGGCTCTTCGTCTTCCGATACCTGGTCCAACTGATCTACAGAAGGAGATCGTTTTGGAGTGATCTGGCCTCTTCCCTGGAGAAGAACTCCTTTCCCGAGAAGGGGTGGGAGCGCGGAACATTAGCACTCCTATACGAAGAGTGAGGCTCCTGTCTGTCGGCAAACACTCTTGTGCCTACTAGACTCTTGTTGTCTAGGTTCGTCGGGTTCGTGGCGCTTGCTAGGCTCCTGGCGTCCTGATTCAGGGCGCTTGAAAAGATCCCCGCGTCCTGATTCCTGACGCTTTAACAGGCTCTTGGCGCCCTAACACTTGACGCCTAACGTACTCCTGGCGTCCTGTTTTCTGGCGTCCTAACTCCTGGCGCCCTGACTCCTGACGCCTGACTCCTGGCGCCCTGACTCCTGGCGCCTGACTCCTGGCGCCCTGACTCATGGCGTCCTGGCTCATAGCGTCCTGATTCCGCCTTCTAGCAGAATCCTGACGTCCTGAATCCAGAGTTCTAAGAGGCTCTTGAGTCCTTTCTTGCGTCTTGCTGCCTCTTTGCGCCTGTCCTGGCTCCTGGTCCTGAAGACCCAGGGATCCTGATACCTAAATCGGTTCCCGGTTCCTTGCACCTAAACCGCATCGAAGACTTCTGCTCGATGCGCTGTCTCTAAGAGGGCGCTTCGGGGAGGACAGCCTATAGGGCGAAAGGGCTCTTCTCTCAGGAGAACAACTCCTATCCGACGAGTCTCTCGACGAAGGCGATAAACGTCCTGGAGATCGTGAGAGTTCTCTCCTATACGAAGAAGGACGCTTAGCGGAACTCTTAACAGGGAGCGAGACCTCCTTCCTCCTTGTAGAGTCCTTAGCAAAAGAGCCTACGAGCGAAGCTAATTGCTCTTGCAGATTAACCAAAAACTTCTTGGTCGGATCCTGAAGAGCAGGCTCCTCTTGTCTAGTCTTCTTAGGTCCCGAAGGCCAATCCTCGGGAAAACGCTCTGGGCTGGAGTCAGCAGCGTCTCCTTTAGGAGCCTTCCAGGCTCTCTTCAAAGGGCGCGAACGGGAGGCCGAACTCCATCCTCGTCTAGGAGAGGAAGAGTCTGAGGCCGAAAAACACTCCTTTAGGACGCCTTTTCTGCGGCAATCCGAGGCAGCCTGGGACTTAACAACAGGATCTGCCGAAGGGACGCCTGACCGTTGGGATGTTCTGCATCCTCCTGCGGCTTTCGACATTCCTCCTCCCCTGGTCCTGGGAGTTTGGAAGAGGTCTAGGCCTAGGAGCAATGAGGAACCGGTCAGACGCCCCCTCCTCCACTGCACTGGGGACACTGCACAAGTCACTATCACCACTCTTACCTTGGTTTAGAGCTCGTTAGCTGAGCTTGAAGTTTCTTAATTGAAGCTTTTACATTTTCCCTCTCTGACGAAGAATCTTTGGATTCAGAACAGGGAGAAGCAGCTGAGGCTAAGGGAAAATTGTTAGATGGAGAGTTAATTTCTTGTTCTAAGGAGCAAGATCTACTAGATGACCTAGCTGAAGCCTTCCTCACTCTATCTCTCTCAAGCTTCCTAACATATGATGATAATTCCTTCCATTCAAGCTCCGTAAGGTTCTCGCATTCCACACAGGTGTTAATAAAAGAACATTCATTCTCCCTGCATTTAGCGCAAATACTATGCGGATCCAATGCCGATTTAGGCAGCCTAACCTTACAGTCTTCCCTACTGCAAACTCTAAACATAGGTGAAGCCTTAGCGTCAGACATCGTGAAAGAGTAGTCAAAACCAAAGTCGAAAACAGTCCACAATAAGCGTATGCCAAGCCAGAGAAAAAACAGAATACGTCACCAAAAAACCAATCCAAATTCTCGGCAAACGAGTTGAAATCCAAGATGGAGGAACGAACAATAGGTGTTGTCCGTTCAACCGACAGAGAAATTATGACTTAGAAAACGGGAAATAGTTCCAGACCCCGCCACCCAGCGGCGGGAATGGTGGATCACCTGACCTACCTGTCGCGTGTGCCGCGAGTTTTGAAATTCTGTCGGGACGACCGAGTCTATAGCTAAGTATATATCTGCTGGGTAAGTTACTTGTACAAAAATAGAAATAAGAAGGATATGGGATATGCCAGTGGAAATCGTACCCATAATAACATAGGAACACTAGGCACGATCCCAAGATCCCTGAAAAGGAATATAGAAAACTAGAGGCTGAAGTAGCTCCAGGACTCATGCAGAAGTGTGTGATCCTAGAAACGGCGCACATAGTAAGAAAGTGATGGACTCCTAAGGAGGCAGGATGCAACCCGGAACCCCACACTATAAATACCACCCAGTCGAATTGGAGGACTGTGATAGAGCAAAAAAAAAAATAAATAAATAAAATAAAATAAAAAATAAAAAATAATAATAATAATAATAATAATAATAATAATAATAATAATGAAGAATAAAAAACTTATATTTTTACAAAACTAGCAAAACTAGGTTGTAGGATTACAAAATATACACTGCATAGATTACAAAATATGCACCTAGTAGCAATGTGACCCTAAAATTCTCTGAATAACCAGAAAATCTTACATATGAATCTTCATATACTATTAATATATTTGTAAAATATTTTATTGGTTCCTTCTGATTCGACTATTTTCACACATTTGGCAAAATAAAATTTGAAGTAAATTAGGACTTTATTTTTTATCAATTTCAATCATACTTTTATTTTACATTTTGAAATTTGTCTTTATAAAGAAAAAGATCCATGTACTTTTTTATAATTTGTGATATATGGAACTAAATAAAGTCTGAAATAAGTAAAACAATTACAGACACTTCAAGTCTCTTATTAATATTTTGCACGGAACCCTGCTCCCTTCCTTACTTCACCTATCATTTGATCAATTCTTCACTTACCATCCGCTACATTTACCGTCCAATATCTATGCAAATCACCTTTTCATATACTTATAATATCCACGTTAAAATCCACCATGCCATCTTCAGTGTTTCCACTTGCATTCATAATATTACTGTTGCTCCCATTAACTTTTGAATCACTTCTTGCAAATGCTTTCAAACTTTTACCCATTTCTGATGCTTTTCTTCTCTCCTAGATCATCTGTAAACATCAACCATTCTATGCCTCATTCACGAGAACCTTCTCCCTAAATGTTGCATGTATGCTTAATTTTGTTTCAGAAATTTTTCGTCTATGCTATATCTCCTCAATACCATCAAAAGTGCCTCTCTATCAATCTTGGCAAACATTTATCATTCAAGATCACACAAGTAATAAGTAAACACGACATGAAAAGAAAATGCAGTGCAAATCTGTCAATAACATACATTTTAAAGTCTATTTTCTTTTTGCAGTGACATAATACTTGCCTCTTTTTCCAAGGCAAGTACCTCAGTCAGTCAAAAGCTTTATAACATAGATTTTACGGGTCCAAGGGAAATGAGGTTATGAGATAAATGAACAATTCAATGGGAAAAAGAATAAATGAAGTAATGACTTACCCCGGATGTAGCCTGAGTATGCTTCTCATGCAATAAGTAATATAGGTACATTAGTTTTCATTTGATTTTGGCAATGGAACAAAAAGTTATTCATCATATGTAAAAAATAAATGCATATAAATGATTAGTTTTAAATGAAACTTTTATATCTAATAAACTGACTTTAATAAACATAATTGCAGTATGTACTATATACTACTAGCATTTTCAGTACTGCATTCTTAATATCACTGGTAATGTGTTTATCTACGCACTTTCACAATTTAAAACAAATTGGTTGGAATGACATCCTTTTCAGTTTGTTAAAAATAAATGTCATGTATTGCATATTAGAAACGCTGTTGTAATTCATACCAGTTGCAAAAAGAGGTTACAAAGACAGCTTCTTCCATAAGGACATCAAAATTAACTACATGTCTTTAAACCTTGACCATTGTGTTTCTGTTGGAGGGAGATTAAATCATCAAAAGTATAAAGCACAACAAGATGCTTTACTAACAAAATACAGTTAGGTATACATAATAGTGCCTCCAAGGACAGATATACTATTAAAAGCCACTCGGAGGAGATTTACATGACCTATCTGCTAATTTCCTAGTAACAGACCAATACTCAAGACTATGTAAGTTCCAAGTAATATAAATTAATGGCAACTGGTAAGTATGCACACATATGTTCATCTAATTTGGGAGGCTGTTAATTAGTCATCAAAACCTCATGTGATTTCTGGTCAAAATATAAATTCCAACTAGGTCATACACTTATCTTAGTAATGTAATGAAAAGATACAACTTCAAAGGATAGAATCATTCGATCAAAATAGACTAAAATACAGTGGAACCTCGACATACGAAAGTCCCTACTTATGAAAAATCCAAGTTATGAAAGCAAAGACAAAGATTTTTTTGCTTCTGTGTATGAAAATAATTCAGGTTACGAAAGGGTTTACTGTAAAGTCCGAGATTCGCCCAGACTGCCAAGAACAATTCTAAAACTCGCGCGCGACTAACTCAGTAGACTCGCCACTATCCCTCCCGCTCTCCAATTGATTCCTGATGCTAGTCACCTCCGTAAGATCCTCCTCTCCTATTGGTCAGCATCTATCTCATCATGCCTCTACGTAAAGGCGTCCTTCAGCCACTTTGTCGCATCAGCGTTATCGTAAGCACGCGGAATTCGTTCGTTCACATATATGTATTTTGTTAGTTAAAGTAAATTTGTGTTAGTGATTTCGCTTTCTACTTAAATACTTTGTCGTGTTGTGTGAACTTAATTAACTTAATTAGCCATGGGTCCCAAGAATGTTGCTGAAGTTCACGGAAAGAAGAGAATGCTTTCTATGGAGACTAAGATGGAGATAATTAAGAAGTATGAAGCTGGCATGCGGTTGAGTGTGATCGCTGAGGAATACGGCCGAAATCCGTCGACGACAGCCACGTGCATGATGAGACGGAGAGGCTGCTTCTTGTATGGATTAAAGACAAAGAAATCGCTGGCGATATGATTACCGAGAGGGCAATCTGCCACAAGGCCAGCGCTATTTTCGGTGATCTGATTGCCCAGGCCAAAGACGACGGAGGAGAAGGGACATCGTCAGCAACCCCAGACTTCAAGGCTTCTTGGGGGTGGTTTGATAAATTCCGTAAACAGACTGGCATCCATTCGGTGGTGAAGAAATTGAAATTTTTGTAAACAAAAAAAAAACAAAACAAAAAAAATGTAAAAATCCGAAAAAGACAAAAAAAGAAATTTAATTTTAAGTTTTTTGTAAAGTTAAGTGCTAAATGTTTTCTGCCATTTGTTAATGTGTTTCGTAAAGTTTAGTGTTAATGTTTTCTACCATTTTTTACCGTTTCGTAAAGTTAAGTGTTCATGTTTTCAGCCATTTGTCCTCCTCCTCTGTCGCCACTTTCGGAGATCGCTTCACTCGAAAGGTAAGGTTCCACATTTTACTACATATGTACGTACAGTATTTCTTGTACCATGCACACTAATACACTTTATTTACAGGTACAGTATAGGTTATGTTAGGTATTGAATGGTCCAAATTGTTGTATTTCATTGTTTATTGGTCAATTTAGCTTTATTATAAAATTTACTGTGGTGTTTTTGTAGGGCTTGGAAAGAATTAGGCAATTTACATGTAAAACGTAGTTCACGATACAAAAAATCAGTTTACAAAGGCCGCTTCGGAACGGATTAATTTCGTATCCTGAGGCACTACTGTACTACCGAAGAGAGTTAGGATAGTCAAGCATTTTATTCTACAAACAAATATGAAAAGGTTGAAGATTACAAAAATGTACTGGATCTTACACACACACACACACACACAATATATGCAGTGGACCCCACGCATTCACAGACTCAGCTATTTGCAGGTTTCTCTATGGATTATACCCATATTCATAGAAAATTTGCCTATTCGCAGTATTTTTCACTGAGAAATATTCACAATTTACCATGTTAACCCTTTACTGCAGACTGGACGTATTTTACGTCGACATTTTTTGTCTCTCGTGTACCGACTGGACATATTTTACGTCGACTTACAAAAGTTTATTTTTAAATTCGCGGAAAAATACTTATAGGCCTACAAGCCTAAAACTTTGAATCACGCGCCTTGGGGATGCTGGAGTTCACAGGATCAAGGTGTTGTTTTGTTTACAATCGTTACACAGGCGCGCAAGCGCGAATTTCTCTTTGCTTTCGCACTAAAAAGTATTAGTGACAATCTCAGTAATTATTTCGTCACTGACATAATTTTTGTACCATTGTAAATTAGCCGTTACATGAAGTAT
>NC_061089.1:29711898-29726898 GCF_015104395.2 Macrobrachium nipponense
CTGCTACAAAAGAAACTCCAATATTTCATTGCATATATCTGTGAATGCATCTTTTTGCTATAAAGTCCAGGTACATTTTTACCCTGTACCCCTTAAACTATGATGAAACTGCCTATTTTAACAGTTCACTACCTAATTTGATAGTTCTAACAAAAACATACCATAAATTATAATTCTAAAACAATTAAAAATCATTTCAAACAGAAATACACCCCAAACCATCCCAAAACCTCAAGAGTCATCTTTTACCAACTAATTGTTACCTCTTTTATAGGTAAGCACAGTCTTTTTCTTTCACAGTACTGTTTCATTTTCTTTTTTGCAATACAGCTTATATGTACTACAGTGGACCCCTGGTTTCATGTGTTTCACATTTCCGCAGTCCACTTTGTTGCGGATTTTTGTGGAATACATTACGTATTCACTCTTTCACAGGGAACTTTCACTAATTTGCAGACTTTTTCTATTGACAATATCTCTAAAGTGATTACTAATTTGTCTTTTACTGTGTATAGTAACACTATTTATTCACTAATTACCATATTTTTTCATATTTGGTATGTGACTAAATACTGATTTTTATGATAAAAATTATTTACAGCATACTTATAATGTAGTATGCAGTTATGCATATACAGGCAGTCCCTGGGTTACGACAGTCTCGGCTTACGACGTTCCGAGGTTACGACACTTTTCAATTATATTCATCAGAAATTATTTCAAGGGTTACGACGCATGTTCGAGAATTACGACGCATGGTCCAGAGTTACGACGCCTACAAACGCTGATCTGGCAGATGAAAAATGACATCAAAAATGCAAAATAATCAATATTTAAAGGGTTTTTTTATGAAAAATGCAATAAGAATGCAATTTACATAGTTTTGAATGCACCTAAGCATTAAAAGTAAGGTTTTCTTAGGATTTTTGACAATGTTCCGGCTTACGACGATTTTCGGCTTACGACGCGTTCAAGAACGGAACCCCCGTCGTAACCCGGGGACTGCCTTATTAGTTCATTCCAGGTTGGGCCCCATACTGAGCCTAATGCATAACAGATATCTCTCTCTCTCTCTCTCTCTCTCTCTCTCTCTCTCTCTCTCTCTCTCTCTCTCAAGGTAATGTAAAGGTGCGTTTAGATTGGAGATTAAACTCTCCCGAGAGACGGCTACTCTCGCGCGACTTTCTCTACAGCGTGTTTACACTACCAGCAAGTTTTTCTCTCCGAGAGCTGTGAGGGAGTGTCGCGAGAGAAAGTGTCCGAGAGTCGGGTAAGATTTTTCGCGCATCTATTTACACTGGAGCCAGTGCCAGTCGACAACTAGCGAGGGTTGAGAGAACATGTCTCAAAAGTGCCGTGTTACTGCTGCATTAATAATTATGAACGAAGTGAAAAAGAAAAGGAAAAGAAGTATGTGGGTCCGAAAATGGATAAGCAGAAGGGGAGAAGATGGAGCACATGCAAAATTATTAAGAGAATTGTTTGAGGAAGATACATCGAGCTATAAGAACTTCGTATGTATGAGCCCTGAAGTCATCAGGTTTTTTTTTTTTTTTTTTTTTTTTTTTTTTTTTTTTTTTTTTTTTTTTTTTTTTTTTAAACGGAAAAGTCAGCTTCAAGTGCTTTCTAGGGCTTTTTGAAGTGTCCTCATTCATTTCTCATTATTTCCTATGTTGCACCGAAATGCATTGTGTTCTTACCTGTATATTACATAATATATGTAGTACTGAAGATTACATGTCATTAAGTATATACTTATAAAGAAAGTAGTTTTTTTTTTTTTTGCTTACATTTGAAGGAAAAAGTGCAAAAATTTCTCTTTTTACCAAAAGCAGTACAAACAACTGACTGGAAGTGCTTGAGTCTAAAATGTCCGGTATAAGCAAGAAAATTTCAGCCCGAGGACCAAAGACAAAGAATGACTAAAAAAAAGAAATAAATAACAGAATGCGGCGATGACAAAGAACCGCTGAAAAAAAAAATCCTACACTTGAAAAGAAGGAAAAATAAACAAGGGAAAGAAAAGAAAAATTGCTTCATCCCGCACTCATGTTCTCTCGCGAGAGTAAACGAAAACTTTCACAGATCTGAATATTCACGGAATAGAGTGGAGAGCTACAACCTAGCTCTACGAGCGTGCTGTCTAGACTGTTTAGACTGTAGCGCGCGCGAGAGAAGAGAAACACTCGCGAGAGTAGAGAGAAAGTCTCGGAGAGTACTTTACAGCCTGTTTACATTCCATAGAGCAGCTGTCTGAGAGCAACTCGCGGAAAAAACTCTCCAATCTAAACGCACCTTTAGATGTATTTGAAATGATATTGCTGTAAAGATTTTTGATAATCTGCAACATTTTTCATATTCCTTTTGGAGATCATCTACAGTATAAAAAAGAAAGTTCTGTTAGGAATATGGATGTCCGACTAAGCAATTATAAACTTGATCCAATTACATACTTCATTACAAATATCTAAATAGTACAGATTTTAAGGAATATAGAGATTAATTTCAAAATGCAAAAATAACAATGGGTGTTAACTTTGTTAATTTCCATGTCAGGCATTCTCCAAAAATAAAATCTATCAACAGCACATCTACCTTATCCAAATGTCATTTGTTTTTCAACCATTAACCATTTGTGTGAACTGTACTTTCATCCTAGCACATGTAATGAAAATATTTTCATATTTATGTATCTATTATTTAGAAGTCTAAATAAACGGAGCAGTCAGAACAATACCTTCAGTTTCCATTCACTGTGTGATGACATCTTACACATTTACACATTCTCTCTCTCTCTCTCTCTCTCTCTCTCTCTCTCTCTCTCTCTCTCTCTCTCTCTCTCTCTCTCTCTCTCTCTCACACACACACACACACACACACACACACACAGTGACATGTCATAAAGGTACATTGCTCAACAATGAGAAATGGCACACAGCCCATCAACTGATTCTCGCCACACAACGCAACACCTGCCTACCTAGATGCGGTGCTCTTGTACTATGAGGAATATTTCTTGATAATTCATATAATAAAACAAATGACACTGCATTCCTTCTCTAAAGCAGTGATGCCTAATTGGTTTAATATCTATAACAAAGGCCATCAAAAGCATGGTCAAGGCATAGTTTTGAAATTATTCACAATATCGAAAATATGCTTCTCCTATACTCAAAGGTGTCGGTATGTTCACACCCATGATTTATGGGAAAATTTCACATTTTATACCACACTGGGAAAATTTCACATTTTATACCATACTCAGAGAGAAGAAAGAATGTATGCAATAACAAGTGCAACATATTTTGTAAAACTTCACAGTCACTGAGTTCAAAATAAAATTTTATGTGTGGTATGTAAACTTGTCAACAGAGTTTGCATCACTGTATTCTATTATAGGACAAACTGTTTGAGATTATTTAATGTTAAGTAAGATAACCTAAAGAAAAATCATATTTGCAAGAAAATATTTGTCCAAGATAACCATCCTAAGAATCAATTGCATATGCTCAAACAAATTAGCAAGAATATATAGTAATATACACAAACACATTCATACACATTATAGCATATGTGCATGGGTGTACACATGATTAAATTTATTAAAACTGCCCCATTTTCTGAAGGGGCAAGTATTTTTGCATGCATGATTAAGAAAAGTTGTATATCTTATGCAATATAAAGAAGGGAAAAATGCAATCATTATTAAAGCTTGTTTCGTACAATAAAACAAGCTCTTAGTTCAAAACAAACTTACTGCATGTTAAAAAATAACAGCCTACTCACTCATTGAACACCATCTATACAAGCTACTATTCTTGAAGTATGGAACTTAAATGCAGTCTAAGTTTTTTACACATTAGCAACAAATAACAATGTTACAAGAAGAGTACATGCTTGCCAAGTACACAACCAAAGCGAATCAGCTCTTGAATGGTAAACAGGGCCACTTTAATTTGACATGAATAACTTGTAAAATGTAATATATAGCAAGATATTGTTTTAAATGTATATATTTATTTGTGCAGTAACTACATAACTCATCATATTTCAGCTTATCAGACTTCATTACGTATCGGTTTATGTTGCGTGATTGTGTTTTGCTGGGTTACCTTTCCAGGCCTAATGAATCTTACAGATATATCTTTTAACTGAATCATTAGTGTGTACAATTTTGTTTGGGCAGGAAATTATAAAGAAATACTGCTAACTGAGGTAGTACGTGTATCTTCTATGTCAAGGTGTAGGGTATATTAAAGGGTCTTTGTTCTTTCTGGGATTTTGTTACTGATGAGAAGAGTAGAACCCAGGAGCATCTGATAAATTTAGTCTCAATATATACTGTTTACTATTACTAACTATATTTTGGTCTCCTTCCTGAAAACAATACTGATTTCATAATAAAAAGGCTATCCTGACTAATATAAACTGAACTTCCTGACCAGTGCCTATGATTTGTACCTTTCAGTATCACAAGGTATTGTTTCAAAAACCTGTTCATTTAGGCAATGCAGGGTTTGTTTATCATTTTGTATTTCACTCTCCTTCCTGAAGAGAATATCAAATGTATGATAGGGTAGGGTAAACTAGCCTACCAAATATTCATCTTCCTACACATACTGCCGAGTGATTTTGACAAAGATTATACATCATTAGCTTTTGTAAACAAGGTAGCTTAGACTGATAGGCAGATAATCAGATGCCACGGCTGCTTTTCCTTACCAGCCTCATAACAGACCTAAGTAGTTCTTGGTTCAGGGGCAATGCAGCAAAAATCTTCTGGTTGAAAGTTACTTAGAGGCTACATTCTACAATTGGTTGCCCTTTACAGATTCCTCAGGCATGGGCTATAAGAGGTATTTCCATTAAGGGGCATTAGTTATAGCCAAGGATATCAGGCTAATGGTCCCAGGAGAAAAAAAGCGTATACACAACAACTTCCCACAGTTTAATGCAACTCTGTCAATTCTACAAGCCTTCATCAATTAATTAGGAAACAAGAGTGTAGGTTTTATGTAAGAAAATTTGAGTACCGTGGTAGGTAAAAATTGATGGAGGAACCATAAACTCCAAATATGGATAATCTGTTGATTCTCATATCTCTTTGAGCAGAAGAGTAATAGTACTAACTTACAGGTATCACCCCCGCCCCCAGGAAAATTCAACCTGGAAGCTAATGCATTTTCTACTTTGATCTCATTCACTGCATGAGTCTGATGGTCCGTCAATGCCTTGATGCTCATGGCTTTCCTCTGGGTAAGCAATGATCATTTCCATTTCTACTTGTGGACAGTCCCAAGCCTCCTTAGAATTGCAAGAATTTGTGTTGTAAACCACACCCAGAGTACTACCATCAGAAACTGGACCTCAATCTTTATGCTTGGAGACTTTCAAGCAAGTTGGTTGTATCATCTTTTAATATAAAATATAACTCAAATGGCCCCATGTAATAAAATTAAATTCAAATTAGTCATGAGATTTGTAAAGTGTGTACCAAAAAAATGAAAGAATTTTCTATCCTAGAACTGTCAGTCTGCTTAGTTGGGACTTTGCCTTAATCCTAGAGCATTTTCCATGCTTGATTTATGAATCCCTGATACATGATATATGGTTCTTTTGAAAACATGACCCTGAGGTAGGTAAGTTTCGGTTCATGGGTCTTTACTTCTCCCCAGTGTGTAAGTAACAGCTAAGTCCTTTCTATATGAGTAACCCATGTGAAATACGGCAGTTTTGTCAATTTATTATAGTATGCACCTTGCTAGTCTTCAGAAATTTTGTTTGCTATGCAACCTTCTCCCATTAGTTTATTTGCTTCTGTGTAGCCATCGTATGAGGCAGCCTCATCTAGCTTAAGCACGAGCACACACACACATACACACACTTACTAGCAACTCAGGCTAATGAAAAATATTGGGTCTGAATTGAAATAGATTAAATTTTTTCCATTCATTTTTCCTAAAACCAATATTTTACTGAAGTTGGCCCCCTCCAAACCCTTCTTTTCCTTGTAACTGGCCTAGACAAAACAAACTGTGAGCCAGAATGCCAGAATGGCATGTAGATATGAGTTATTTATTCTTTCCCTGCAAGGTCTAGTTTGCATGGATTTACAATAAGGCTCATGTAATGAAATAATAAGTTTGTATGGAAATAAATTCTACTGTATTCTTAAAACTATGTATCATTTTTCTTTACAGGAGTTTTAATAAAAATTGGCATTCACTTCACATGAGAAAAAAATCAGGTGAACTGATATTTTATTCAGTGATCTACTCTGCAACTATTTATAATGTTGTGGACTACTTACCTTAACAAACAATGAAATTGCTTTATAGTATAATTTGAGCAAAAAAAATTAAAACTTTTGACTCAAAAATTTTGTCCAAATTCCACCACAACAAACTAGCATGTGCAAAATGTTACAAGCACAAAATAAATTTTTGGCACCAAGCATATACCAGAATAAACTACTGAGATATATCAGTAATATTAACGTTGGCAGTCTCATTTACTACTGCTGTAATGCAAAAGTAAAATGTTACTGTTTTCAATTTCTAATGGTAAAAATCTACTTACCCAGAGCTTTCGCTGATAAGTTCAGTTAAGTGGAAGAGAATCTCTACTTCTAGAGGTGTAATTTGAGACATCATCTGAGCTGAATGTAAAAACTCCTCTGGAAAAGACAAAATTACAGTAACATGTTTAAACTCATGTACTTTTGATTCTACATCATGTGACAAATATTAAATTAAATTTATTAAGTCCTATAATGCAGCTCTGCCCAACACCAGTGAAATTCCATGATTGCTACATTCAGTCCTATTGAAACCCATACAGCAACTTCATCAGTGTCATTTATTGCCATGAACTGTTATAATTTACCCCATTATTTTCTGACTGACAGTTTTGAATATTGTACACTGTACGCACATAAATTAATTTTATACATTACCACAATGACTGCAACACATATTTATACTGATGTAGTAGTCATATTGGTCAAATATGAAATGTCTGTGACAGAATGATCGGATGAATATATGAAATGGAGATTAGGTTAACCTAAAGAAGGTAATTCAAATTTTCAATTTACTATCTCTTTCCATCACACCTCTAAAATAAAAATCTCTGACTTTGGCACTCATTTCAGTGCATATGCACTGATATGCACAGAAACTGGGAAGGAATACTGGAATTCTTACAGAGCTGAGGATAAAAGATTATTAAAAATGCTAAGCACTATATTTAAGAAATAAAACTGAAAACCTGACTTTATTCATTCAATTATAATAAAAAGCAACAAAAGCCTCAAGCCAAAAGACTTTCTGTTATACCATGTGAAGCATGCTTAAAACAACAAAGACTGCTTCAGATCAACTAAGGGAAAGTTAGATGAATGACAGTCAAGAGCATAAAGACATGATTGTGTTCAACTTTTGGGTTGTTAAATGAAAAACTGAGAAAATGTGTACAATTAAATATAAATGAGAATAGCATCAAATATAAATCAAAACAATCATAAGTATAACAACATCAACCAATGCAAGCTGTACCAAGTTCAGTGATGCCAGCAAATGAGTTTGTTTGTACATACATACCCTATGCACACTATTGCATTTATCTTTTGGGTAGTGAAAAATAAATAATGAGAAAATACAGTAAAATTACAAATGAGAATAGCATAAAATATAAATAAAAAAATCATAAGCATAACAACACAAACCAAAACAAGCTATAGCAAGTTCACCAATGCAAGCAAATGAGTATGTGCTTATGTACATACCCTATGCACATGATTGCATTCATCTTTTGGGTTGTAAAATAAAAAATTAAAAAAGACTAAAAATATAAATGGCAATAATGTAAAATATATAAAAAAAACTCTTAAGATGAAGAAGATGGCAATCCTAACAGCCCTTCACACCAAGACATGTAAATGCACTTGGTTACAAATTCCAGCTCTTCACTTTAGAAGCAGCAGTGATGAACTTTCTTGAGTAAGTCAACAGAATTACCTGTACCATTTATTTTCCCCATGCTTCATTAACATTTCACTTGATTTTCATTTAATGTTTCTTTTTCCTTTATTAACCAACTTGTACTGATGTACAGGGTATTTTAAAGGCAGGATGAGGTGGTTAATTGTTGGGCAACTGTATTCTATCCTAACCACTTTGTAATCTGGCAAAATCACTAACCTGGCACCAAGCAGGATCCATTGATGCCAGATTAGTGATAGACAACCTGTAGTAATGTATTAAAATATTAATTCATGATTATACTACAACAACATTGCCCTAATAGCTTTACCCATAAATACTTTAACTCAATCAAAAACCAAACTCAATGAATATCATTGCCTTAAAAGCTTTACCCACAAATGCTTAAAATCAATTAAGACAAAACTAAATGGCTACCAATACAAAGTTTTTCTATCATTTCATAACTTTGATTACCTGGTCTATTCCCAAGCACCAGGTAAAGGTAATCAGTTATGTTAGTTAGTATGGAATTAAAATCAACTGTAGGAATTATCTAACCTAATATATATAAAATTAATATCTCTAAGATTTTAATTATTTTGACAAAACACCATTTCAAAAAGCTATTTTTGATAATTCCATGGGAAAAAGCCAAGTGTCATGACAATTTTTCTCAACACCTGTGACATCACATCAGTAGGGATGTGCCCCGGTATCAGTAACAGTATTGGTGGTATCGGCTAGTTTTTGTGGAATCGCTATTGGTGAATTTCTGGCCGATACCAGCCGATACTTTTGTCATTAGTATAGGAATTTAAAATTCTTTTAGGCTTCCTAAAATGTAGGTGTTAACAAAGCCCACCAAACAAATGATTAACCTCTCCATTACCAGGATCTTTCACAATCTTAATGAGTCTGTTAACTGTTTCTAGCCAATATATATAAATTGGAACTCAGAATAAAAGTATATATTAGTGATATTAGACTGCTCGTAACACCATGAATTTGAGTAAGCACTACGTACCTAAATTGTTAAGTCTTCTAAGGGTAGCCATAATATAAGCCAAAGTGTATCCAGGTAATAAATGGATTAAATACTAAGTAGTTGTATACTTTATGTTCTTTTTCAATGAAATTTATGCCTTTGAAATTGTTTATTAACCATATCATATAACCTAAATAACAGTAATATGGAGGTAACAGGTATCGGTATCAGCTTTAAAAGTTGGCAGTGGTATAGCCAAAAATTTGGTATCACTGCATCCCTACTTTTCAGAGAAGTAATACCTGTCAAAAGTACATCAGAATTAATGTATTTCCTCTAACACTTGAAAAGACCCCCAATATTAAGGATAACTGGGAAACTTTCTAATCTGTTTAGTTTAATTACAAATTACTACAAAGCAAAAAGTAGCCTTTAATAAACACCAAAGCCTGTAAGTCAGGCACAATTGGGTACTATCATGGATATGTTTCGTAAACAAGAAGTTAACCCTTAAACGCCGACTGGACGTATTTTACGTCGACATACAAAAGTTTTTTAAAAATTCGCGGAAAAATACTTTTAGGCCTACCAGCCTAAAACTCTTGAATCACGCGCCTTGGGGGATGCTGGGAGTTCACGGATCAAGGTGTTGTTTTGTTTACAATCGTTACGCAGGCGCGCAAGCGCGAATTTCTTTCTTGCCGTTACATGGAGTATTATATATGAAAATGTGCGCATTTTTATGTAGAATACAACAAAAAAATACACATGATTGTAGCTTTTATCAGTTTTGAGATATTTTCATATAAATAACGATAAGTGCCAAAATTTCAACCTTCGGTCAACTTTGACTCTACCGAAATGGTCACGCAATTGGTAAAAGCCTAAAACAAAACTCTTTAAAAATTTATTTGTTATTAGGTAATATTCAATCATTTACCTTAATTTTGCAACTAATTGGAAGTCTCTAGCACAATATTTTGATTTATGGTGGATTTATGAAAAAAAACTTTTTCCTTACGTCCGCGCGGTAACTCTTCCGAAAAAAATCATACATGCGATTGTGGTAATGTTTGCACCATTTTAAATTAGCCGTTACATAAAGTTTTATATATGAAAATGTGCGCAATTTCATGCACAATACAACTAAAAACAACCCATGGTTGTAGCTTTATCAGTTTTGAAATATTTTCATATAAAAAATGATAAGTAACAAATTTTCAACCTTCGGTCAACTTTGACTCTACTGAAATGGTCGAAAAACGCAATTGTAAGCTACAACACTTATATTCTAGTAATATTCAAGCCTTTACCTTCATTTTGCAACAAATTGGAAGTCTCTAGCACAATATTGCGATTTATGGTGAATTTATGAAAAAAATAACATTTTCTTTACGTCTGCGCGGTAACTTTTCCAAAAAAAGCATACGTGCGATTGTGGTAATGTTGCACCATTTTAAATTAGCCGTTACATAAAGTTTTATATATGAAAATTTGCGCAATTTCATGTAGAATACAACAAAAAATAATTGAAGGTTGTAGCTTTTCTCATTTTTGAAATATTTGCATATAAATCACGATAAATAGAAAAAAAATCACGTTCGGTCAACTTTGACTCTACCGAAATGGTCAAAAAACGCAATGTAAGCTAAAACTCTTACAATCTAGTAATATTCAGTCATTTATCTTCATCTTGAAACAAATTAGAAGTCTCTAGCACAATATTTAGATTTATGGTGAATTAAAAAAAAAAACTTTCCTTCCCTCCGCGTGCGGATTCTCCGCCACAAATCTCCGAAATGCGTACGTCCCATTCTCGGAATATTTGCTCCATTTCATATTGGGCATTTCATAGAGTTTTATATATGAAAATGTGTGCAATTTCATGTAGAATAAAACAAAAAATATTTGAAGGTTGTAGCTTTTCTTATTTCCGAAATAATTTCATATAAAAAAATATACATAAAAAATTCTACATACGGTCAACTTTAACTCGTCAGATATGGTCGAAAACTGCATTTGTAAGCTAATATTCTTACAGTATAGTAATATTCAATCATTTGTCTTCATTTTGAAAGAAATTGAAAGTCTCTAGGACAATATTTAGATTTATGGTGAATTTTTGAAAAAAATATTTGTTTACGTCCGCACGTTACGAATTCATGCATTATTTTGTGATAATATTTTCTCTGTGTTGCTTTTATCGTTTTACAATGTGTTATATACCAAAATGATCGCAATTTAGTGTACATTATAACGAAAAAAAAGTAACTTGTTACCTTTAACCGTTTCGCGCACAGCGCGATTTGAATACAATTATATATGAAATTTCATTTTTGCGCTATCATATATCGCATTATTTATATATGATAATGATAATTTTTTTCATTTCTGATGGGTTGCAATACTAAACTTCAGCCAATGACAAAAAAAGGAGCCAAAAATGAACTCTTAATCTTGAAAACTAAGCGCGCTGTGATTTTTTGACAAAAATATTTTTTCCGCTTCCGTGCTCACTCTGAAACACCTCCAGCACACGGGAGACATTTTTTTTTTACCGCTTCGGCGTTTAAGGGTTAAGCTAACTTGATTTACCCTTTTGGTAACCTAAAATTTTTATATATTTATTAGTTGAAAAAGTAGTAGGCTAATGAGTCTCAATAACAAAACTGTCTAATATTACTGCATAAATGCTAATTAACACTTTGTTGGGCAGGAAAAAACAGTGTAGCGTAACACACCTAATTTCTAACCTTGCAGGAGACCTGTAGGCTCCAAATTTCAACCAATATAAGCCTAACCATTAAAATTTTAAGGAGCCAAAAGTTCTCAATGAGTCTTAAATCTATATACTTGGCTTAAAATTTTCATGATGATAAAAAAATGCACTAAAAAAGTTTTTCAGAGTAAAACCCTGGGGCAGACCAAAGAATCATGGGGAAAATAGCTGACATACATGCTCTTGCCACATTTTTCTTGTTTTTCTTTTGGTCTTTGGCCACCTGAAAATACATAGTATTCCATTCTGGAATCTTCAGGTTAATCCTTTTTCTCCAAGTATTAATATATGTAACAAATATTGCAGTGTGTAATAGTTTGGAATCCATATCTTTTACACAACAACTGTCCCTTGTTATTAATAAAATACACATTCAACTCTGAAAACAGCAATTTCAGTGCAAGTATAACACAGAAGTTCTTAGGTTTTGCACATTCCATTCATTAAAGCCTCTTACAATTTTGCCATTTTGTCCCTCACTACTTATGATCTCACATTAAACTAAATAATAGTACTATAAAAATACATACTACTGCATACTTCGATGTCTATTTTCACTTAATCTAGTACTGCACTACTGAGACTTTTTGCATTCTAAGAGCTTCCTATTGAAATAGTAACAAGGAGGGAATGCAGTATGTATATACAAAATCAAAACAAAAGCAGAAATTACACCCTCAGCTTGCAACTACTACAGAGCTAAAATATTAATTCTACATACTGATAAGTACATCATACCTTTGGTTACTTCTTGTGTGCGAGAACCTCCAGAGGAGTTAAGATAGATACGTTTGCATAACTCCATGTTGGTTAGAAGCGAATTAAAAGCAATAAAGAAGGGGAAGCTTACTTTATGACTTGATGCTGCCTGAAAAAGATTCAACATGTTACTTGTTTGGTTGCATAATCTGATTCATGCAATATACATTGATAACTTTATGCTTTATAAACCAATGTATTACAAAGTATTTATGCAAATAAATGCTGCACATCTTACTTCATGTGATATAGTACTTACATGCTTCAAATAAAAAAATTCTAGATAAAATGTAACACTCAGAATAATTCAAAATATATTTAATAATTCTTAGCTATACTTAATCCATTACTATACTAGGACTTTATTATTTCCATAACATAAGGCCAAGGAATTTATGCATCAAAATTACAAAGGTCATCATCAATGTAAAAAATACACCATTTCATAAAGACAATAATGATTTTTTACCAACAAACCAATAACTTGTTGTGTTTATGGCTCAATTTCAGACACTTCAAGTACATGCAAGAAATTGTCCAGTTCCATCTAGTGACAGACTAATTCACTATTTGTGTTGGCTAGTCCAGTTATAAGAAATAGAATGTTGGGAAGGTGGCAATTCATGAAATGGGTCAGGACAAAAAGTTGAGATAAAATAGTTGTTCTACTCTACTATTAACGAGAACGTAAAAGTTTAGTTTCGGCCAACAAACACAACTTTCATATAACCCGTGGATCAGAGCGCTGTGGCTACATTCAGGGCCTATTATCCTAAGAACACATTTGCGCAGGCTGTTGAGGCTACAGATAATGAGGAAAAAAAGCTCAGAACTTTCTGGAAGGAATTCAGTGTTCTGGACACCATTCTGTACACTGGGATTGCATGGAAGGAGGTAAAGAAAGTGTGTATGAATGGGTTTTGGAAAAATCTGCAAAAAGTGAATGTGAACTCATTTGTTTCGATAAGGATGGATCAGTTGTCGAAATTAATAAAAATATTGTGTCACTTAGGAAAAGTTTAGATTTAGAACTTGAAGAGGAAGACATCCAAGATATCATAGATGTACAAGAGCTAACAGCAGAAGATTTAATTGAACTTGCAGAAGAGAAAAAGAGCAGAAGAGGAAGAAGAAATTGAGGAGCCAATTGAGGAGCCAGAACAAAGGTTTATGATGAAAACAACAGCAGAATCATTTACCCCAACTGAGCACCGAATGAAACTTTTCAGTAAAATAGATGTGAACTTGGAAAACTTTGCTAAAGTTGAGAGAGGCAAGACGTTCTTGCATGTTACAGAGTCATTTATGAAGAATGAAAAAATGCACTGTGCTAGCTACAATGGATGCCTCAACCTTCTACATCTTGTGAACTAAAAGCCAAAAAAATAAAAGCTGGAGAGGCACGAATTAATGAACCCGCAGCTTTATCATCGCCATCCTCCTCTTCCAATACTTAGTTCAATGTAGCTATCAACAGCCTGACAACTTTCATATATGCGGATGACGGACTGAATCTTGATGAGTACAGTACATGTCCGGTTCTTGTTTGTGCTATGCAATTTCTCTGACTGTATTATCATAAGTCTTGTTTGTTGGTACACTGGCTGTGAAATCTCCAATCTGAACTGAACCTCCAAAACTAGCTGATAATACTACTAATTACAGACCAATTAAAAATAAAATAAATAATTAACATTTACAGTGATGTACTATATGTATAGATTACAGCATGTATATTGTATGGTGTAGGCTAGGCTGCCTTGAAGTTACAGTATTTTTGAGTAATGATGGGTTCATTGTAACGTATCCCCATCTTGATATGAATCCCTCATTCCCTACAAAAAACAGTACTTTTAGGAAATTCTTACCCAGCTGTCCCTTCATTGAGAATAAATTAGTTCTACGTTTAGTAATGGCTTCTAACTATTATAAGTGAAGTGAGGCTTGCTTTACAAATGAATATTGTGTAGTAATCAATTCCTTAAATGTTATCACAAAATCTAATCGCTAAAAACACTTCCACTATGTGCACCTGAATAGTATAAGCTTTGTTTACCACATCCTTAAAAATGAATAGTATGTACACACTTTTCTCTTCCATATCTGAGATATTAATTATGAAATGGGAAGCTAATAGCATTTTCATTTAAAGTTGCATTAATATGAGGCAATGTGTTTAAAGAAGAATTTCTTATTCCCAAAACATAAACAAGTTGGTAAAAATTATTGAAAAATCAATTTTTTCCAAAAAAGCAATAGTACAGTAAAGGTGTATGCATGTCTCATTTACACCTCAACTTTTAATTATAACATTCATACATACTGCTACGAGATTGTTCTGCACTGGTATCGTAAGAAGGTGGGATTTGATGTTGAGCATAATATCATTGAAATCCATGGCAGTAATGAAGCCTGAACCATCCTGATCAAACATCTTGAAAGCTTGAACTGCATGCTCTTCATGAAAATCCTGAAAATAAAACCAGCTGAAC
>NC_061089.1:29731898-29756898 GCF_015104395.2 Macrobrachium nipponense
ATGGGTTGAAAATCTCCAACAGTATTTAAACACCACTATCTAAAGTCTCTAGAGGCCCTTAAATATTCGGCAGTGGCTGCAGGGAACATTGTCTCCCCTGATACAGCCTAGTTATGTACGTAATTGTAAATGTGTACATTATTATTATCATTGTTTGTGCTTTTAATTACCTTTTGGTACTCCCTCTCACCTACCTGCCTCGCTTGTAATCCCTGCCTTTTTGCCTTTTGTTCCGGACTGGATTGCTTATCAACCCACTCCTGTACCTGTACATAGTTCATTTATTTGTTTGTTTTTATATTCATTACCTGTTGTATTTTTCCTGGTGATGGTATGGATTTGATCATATTAGATGTTATTTACCAATTGTATTTTTTGCTATCCTTAACTTGGATTATTAAAACAACAATTATAAGGAATTTTTATTTTACCATTCATATAAAATTTTTTGTTTACATTCTATTTCCAAGCTTGTATGGCCAATTCTCTGTTACTATTTCACTGGGTGACACAGGTCAAGCCCAGAAAAAGGATTTTGACAAAGGAAAAATCTATTTCTGGGGGAAGACCTGTGTCGCCCAGTGAACCCATCCCTCTCTTTTTCATTTCCCCACCCTTTAGCTGGCCCAAGCTTGGGTGCGTATTTCAGGAATGGCGTTCTTGGCAGAGGCAGTAGTAGTAGTGAGTGGAAGGTAGCCATTGTAACGGCACCTCTGCAGAGGGGGATTTTGAGAGAGGAGAGATCTATTTGGTGAAGTATCTGTGATAGTGGCTTCCACTTGCCCCTGATGCTATACCGACACCCTTTAAGGGTGAGCGAGCCAGAGGTAGTAACTCTGTCATTCCATATGGCTTTTTCTCTGGTATATTTAGCATTTATTTATACCTAGAAATGAGTGCTATAGGAACATTTCACTGGGCGACACAGGTCTTCCTCCAGAAATAGATTTTTCCTTTGTCAAAATCCCTTATATATATATATATATATATATATATAGTGGTACCTCGAGATTTGAAAGGCTCAACTTATGAAAAGCTCAAGATACGAAAGCAAATACAAAGATTTTTGTGGCTCTACATACGAAAATTGTTCAAGATACGAAAGGTTGTTGCGCTAAAGTCCGAGATTTGCCCAGACCACTGATAACAATTTTAAAACTCGCGCGCCGCCAACTGAGTAGACTCGCCACCATCCTCCCGCTCTCCCATTGGTTCCTGATGCTAGTCACTGCCATGAGATCCTTCTCTCCTATTGGTCAGCATCCCTCCCATCATGCATCTACTAAGTAGCGGCGTGCTTCTTCGGCCACTGCACGGCATCATCTGTATCGTACGCACGCGGTATTCGTTCGTTCTAACGATTTCGTTTATTAACGTAAATTCGTTAATGATTTCATTGTACGTACATAGTATACTTTTTCATGTTGTGGGAGAACTTTACTCCATACGTATACGTACTACATAACATAATTACGTACAGTATACACGTAGTCATGGATCCCAAGAAACTTGAAATTCATGGAAAGAAGAGGATGCTCTCTTTGGAAACAAAGATAGAGATTATCAAGAAGTATGAAGCTGGTATGCGATTGAGTGTGATTGCCAAGGAATACGACCAAAATAAGTCGACAATAGGCACCATCCTTAAGCACAAGGATGCCATCAAAGCAGCTACACTTTCCAAGGGCATCACTATTTTGTCCAGCAAGAGGACCCACGTGCCGTGCATGACGAGATGGAAAGCTTCTTCTTGTCTGGATAAAAGACAAAGAAATTGCTGGCGATACGATAACGGAGACGGCAATCTCCCACAAGGCAAGCGCTATTTTCGGCGATATGATTGCCCAGGCCGAAGATGACGGAGAAGGGACATCAACGCCAACCCCAGACTTCAAGGCTTCGCATGGGTGGTTTGAGAAATTCCGTAAACTGACTGGCATCCATTCGATGGTGCGGCATGGGGAGGCGGCCAGCTCGGACACGAAAGCAGCCGAAGCCTTTAAAAAGATGCTCGACGAGATGATGACCAAGGAAGGCTACAGTTCTCAATAAGTCTTCAACTGTGATGAGACTGGCCTTTTTTGGAAAAAAATGCCTCGTCGAACGTACATCACGGAGGAAGAGAAGAAGCTACCCGGGCATTAGCCTATGAAAGACAGGCTTACGCTCGCACTTTGTTCGAACGCCAGTGGGGATTGCAAGGTGAAGCCCCTACTGGTCTATCATTCCGAGACTCCTCGAGACTTCAAGGCCCACAAAGTGCTTAAGGAGAAGCTTCTAGTGATGTGGAGGGCTAATGCAAAAGCCTGGGTAACAAGGCTTTTGTTCACGGAGTGGGTAAATCTGTGTTTCGGCCCGACAGTGAAGAAATTCTTGGAAGAGAAGCGCCTCTCTCTGAAATGCCTGCTGGTGTTGGAAAATGCCCCAGCTCACCCTCCTGGCCTCGAGGAAGATATCCTAGCGGAGTATTCCTTCATCAAGGTTCTTTATCTTCCGCCTAACACCACCCCTCTCCTCCAGCCCATGGACCAGCAAGTGATATCGAACTTCAAGAAGCTGTATACAAAACATTTTTTCAAGAGATGTTTCGACATCACCGATACCACAAACCTCACATTGCGTCAATTTTGGAAGGAGCATATCGATGTTGTGATATGCATCCGACTCATCGACCAAGCTTGGCAGGAGGTTTCGGGGCGAACCTTGAATTCTTCGTGGAGGAAACTGTGGCTTGATGCCGTATCTGCCTGAGACTTTGAGGGATTCGACGTGGGCGAAGCTGGTGCTGCAGATTCAGAAACAGTTGACGATCCTGAAACTGTTTTGCAACCAGATCTTGACGAGATCGTTGCACTCGGCAAGTCCATGGGGCTGGTCGTCGATGAGGACGACATCAACGACCTTCTCGAGGAGCACCAAGAGGAGCTTACGACAGATGACCTGAAGGAGTTGGAGGCCATGCAACATAATGTCGTTCAAGAGGAGTTCTCTAGCAGCGGCGAGGAGGAGGAGGACGACCCTATGACAACGGCAGAAATTAAGGATGTTCTAGCTGCTTTTCATAAAGTGCAATCATTTGTAGAAAAAAGACACCCCGAAAAGGCTTACACAGGTTGTATGCATGCGCAATTCGATGACGTTTGCCCGAGTTGTTTCAGGAACATTGTGAAAAGTAGGCAGAAGCAATCTTCTTTGGATAGTTATTTTTTAAAGAGGCCTTTAGTACTAGCAGGAGTAAGCAAAAAGGAAGAACCAAGTGACACTAAAAAACAGAAAGTTGAAAGTGGTGAAGAAGTTGAAATTTTGTATAAAAAAAAAGTAAAGTATAAAAAGTTAAAAAAAAAATCAAAATCAAAAAGACAAAAACAAAAAAAAAATTTTAATTTTAGTTTTTTGTAAAGGTAAGTGTTACAGTTTTGTTAATGTGTTTCGTAAAGTTTAGTTTATGTATGTTTTCCTTACATTTTTTTATGTGTTTCGTAAAGTTGAGTGTACGTACGTATCTGCCATTTGTCCTCCTCCTCTGTCGCCACTTTCGGAGATAGCCTCACTCGAAAGGTAAGCTTCCACATTTTACTACATACGTACAGTATTTCTTGTATACCATGTAGTACACTAATACACTTTATTTACAGGTATATTAGCAGTACGTATTAAGTTGCGTATCGAATGGTCCAAATTGTTGTAGTATTTCATTGTTTATAGGTCAATTTAGCTTCATTATGAAATTTACTGGGGTGTTTTTGGAGGGCTTGGAACGGATTAGCCATTTTACATGTAAAATGCGGTCCAAGATATGAAAAACTCATGATACGAAGGCCGCCTCGGAACGGATTAATTTCATATCTTGAGGTACCACTGTATAAGGGACAAGGTTATCTTATGTTATACGAAGAGTTTTCAAGTCAAAATATCAATTAAATACATAATTTTTGTGAACGAAATTTTGTTATTTTTTCCTTAGTAGTAGATGGCGCTGAGGGCAAGTTTACTGCATAAACAAAAATCATAAGCTTCCATTCAATATTTTCCCTTTATCTCATCAGAATACTACGAGCTTTACGTATTTATCTTTTATTGGAGTGAAAACAGTAAAATGTGTTTTTTCGTGCCCAGTAGTTTTGATCAAAACATGTTTCTCTCAAATTTTGTTTACGGTCAAGTTTGATGGTGCTAGTGAAGTTTGCAAGAGTTCCATCCTCGTACGATGGTTGAAATGTAAGCAAAAAGGTGTTCCCATTACTGAAAAACCACTGGTTCCATGCAACGTAAAAACACCATACAAACAAACTGTACGCTTTTTCAAAACAAGCGCAGGCAGCCTCTGGTTATCGGCATGGGTTCCGTTCCCGGGGTGTGCCGATAAGAGAAAACCACCATTAACCAAAACTCAAGTGGTTTGTGGTGCCATAATGGGACTTATGGCGCTGATAACCGATTATCGGCATCATAAGCACCCTTATGGGGCCATAAGGTGCATTATGGCGCCGATAACCTGAACTTGTCCTGTTATGGTGCCATAAGCACCATAAAACTTGATCGCCGATAACTGAGTCCGCCAATAAACGGGGACTGTCTGTATAACATTACTAACAATACTTTTGGCATTCTCTTTTACTTTTTTAAACTTAACTAGAAGATGGGATAGATAAAGAGATGGAGGAAAAGGGGTTAGTCTAACTCTAACTAAACAATGGAATAGTTAAAGTGGAAGAAAACAGGTTAGCCTATTGTTATTTGGTCTCATAAATTTAACTCGCATGATACGTGAGATATGTGATAAAATAATTTTTCTAGGGTGAAAACTTGGGGGTCACATGATATGCGAGATCACGTGACATAGTACATGTATATATACTAAATATCACTAGATATATATATATATATATATATATATATATATATATATATATATATATATATATATATATATAATATATACTATATATTATATATGTGTGTGTGTGTGGTGTGTGTGTATGCGTAGTACAAACAAAAACATATTATATATATATATATATATATATATATATATATATATATATATATATATATATATATATATACATATATCACCATACAGTTCAGATAAAGATAAATTAATAAAGTTTTTATCACTTACCGAATGTAACCATGCCTGTGCCCTTGGTATCAAAGAGCTGGAAGGCAGTTTTATAGAGAGCATCAGGGACACAGAGAAGGCCTTCAAATGCATGGAACTCTGCAAAGGAAATAAGGCCATCTTTGCTGGTGTCAAGGATACCGCCCAGAAGACTAATGGAACTGATATTGTAGTTGGGTTCAGAGTAGAGACCTAGGTACTCTCGCACGAAATCTTTGGCAGTCATAAACTTCTCTCCATTCTTCTCAACTGAAGCATACTGTGGGAGGAAAATCAGCATGATGCTATATATAAACTTTCATACAATAATCAAATGCATTATACAAATACAGTACAACACATATATTAAGATGGCAATCGAAGCAGAGACAAACATGGCAGCCGAAATGACCATTCATACAAAAAAAAAAAAAAAAAAAAATTGTGAGCAAATGGTCAAGAAAACCAGCTTCAGAAACTATGAAAAAGTTTGAAAGAGAAGAACGTTGAAACTAAATGGTAGCAAGTGCAAGTTTAAAAGGGTAAATTTAAACCAGGAAATTTAATTATGATAATCTCAATGGTGGGAAGAATAGTAGCCATTGATAATGGATACATACAGGTATTTGGGGTAAATACAATAGATAATTGTAGGGGCAGGGAAGAGGCAAATCAGAGTGAGGAAAAAGCCATGAAAAGACATGGAGTGTTTATGAAAGCCAAAATGAAAATGCATGAATGTCTTACTGACTTAACTCTCAATAGTAATGGCAGTATAGTGCAGATTGCCGCTGGGTTGTTTTAGATTAAGCACTCAAGGGAAGAGGGCTCAGTCCCTTGACTAAAGTGACTGCCTTGGTTTTCCCTTTATCCTTCTCATGCAGATATGGCAACATTAATTTTTTCCCATTACTCACTGGTCTTTGTCAAGAGACAATCACTGGTTTTCATTCCATAACAATTACTATACTACTGAGCGCTATTTTGCCAATATGTTGGAGATTTCAACTGAGGAAAGTTAAGTGCAGTCTTAAAGCCAATTAAAAGTTTTAGTTCCTTACAACTGAAGGCAGATAACTGTTAAACTTGGTACCCAGCAGTCTCCCACAAGGTGAGGAATTCAGATAAGGTTACTATGCCATGACATATATGCCATACTTCTTGTCACTGGTAACAAAGCTATACATTGCAATACTTAACATTTTTCTTATTGAAACTCATTAATCAATGATTCTTTCAATATGTGTAAACTCGACTAATGGCAACTGTTCTTTCTCAGACAGAAGAGCAGTCATCTCTGCATCCTTTTTTTTGAGATGTGATTTTCATGTGACTTTAAAATCTAGTCTACTTTGAAGGTTATTCACCTAACATTGCCAGGTATCTGGTGCCAAAACTACAGACTTCGTCTAACCAACAATACTAGTCCATAAGAAAAGTGCAGTTGGGTTACCTACACACTGAGAGCTTAGTTAAAATCTTTGTTGAAAACATTTTAAATTTTCTGATATACCTCTTTGAGAACAAGTTCCTTGCTGTTACAACATTATGGCATTCAAGACTGCATTGGTGGAACCCTTCTTTTAAGGTTTTGGAATTGATTCTAATAAAGAAATTGTTAATTCCCTTCTCCAGTCTTTTGCACTGCACAGACTGCCCCCTGCAAGGGTTTCCCATTAGTGCTTGGTCCCTGAATAAGGTTCTTAAACTCCTGCCATCCCTTCAATACAGTGGTTCGAATGGAACTACAACTCATTTGCTCCAAATGGCAGTTTCTTGACCATCTTGGCATCAGGAGCCTGGATTTGCAAAATGAGCTCCAAAAGATGAGGGCAACATTTCATCACTCATACACCTATCCATCACTTACTGTTGTCTCCTAGAATGCCATATACTGGCCAAGAATGAGGGCCCTTTGAAGATGAAATTCCCTATTCTGATAAGAGAACTCAGTATTACAGATAAGACATTATGCCTGGTTCAAACACTACAAGTTGACCTAGATTGTTCTTGTTATCATTATTATTATTATTATTATTATTATTATTATTATTATTATTATTATTATTATTATTATTATTATTATTATTATTATTATTATTATCATTATTATTCAGATGAACACTATTCGTATGGAACAAGCCCACAGGTGCCATTGACAAGAAATTCAAGCTTCCAAAGAATAGTAAGGTGCTCATTAGGAAGTAGAGAAGGTATAAAGGGAAATACAGTAAGGATATCTCAGTTATCAAAAAGAAACAATAAATCAATAAATTAACAAATAGATAAAAATGTATTAAAATGCAAGGAATATAAGATTAGGGTAGGGATGCACTGCATCTTCGCTTGAACTTTTGAAGTTCCAGTTGCACAACATTCTCAGCGAAACTGTTACATATACCATTGCAACTGAGAGGTGCGACAGTGAGGCACATTTACTACATATTGGTCCTGCATTAAGCAAGAAACTATACGGCCATCTTCTTTACACATATGCTTTTTTCACTTCTTGATCATCAAACTCACTTGAATATTTTTAGATTTAGATTTATCTTCCCCGCCACTGGCCACGTGGGCATAAGGCTGATACAGTTTCTCTCCATCTGTCTCTATCCCGAGCCATTTCCCTCGCTTCCTCTAAGTTTTGGATTTCATCCTCAAGATCCCTGAATATATAACACATTTATTCACACCCCCAACCCTTCCACCCCATCAGAAACTTCTACTATTTATTTACCTTTCATAAACCAGACAATGACTGGATATACCTCTAGACACACCTCTCACCATTGCATCCATCAACTTGCTTGTACGTACAACTATTCTGCTAACATTTAATTTTAAAAATTGTTTTTCGTTTGTTTATTGATATATAAAATATCTAAAACTTCATTTTCATTAGAAAAGATGATTCCTGATGTAAACTTACTGCATAAAAAGTTCAGGTTTTAGTACCAAACAAATCTTGGTGGATGAAAATGAATGGGCTATTCAATGGCAGTGTCTAGCATTCTTCCAGTATGCATAAATTTACTTATACATAAACTTACATGATTGACCTACCTTGTTGAAGATCTCCCTCAGGTTCTCAGTCTTGGCCCTCTTCAAGTAACCAGTCCCCTGCAAAAGAGAAAGTTATTTATCATTAGGTCTTCATAAGCTAAGAGTAGTATAAAGTTAAGCTGAAGACATATGGTAGCATAGTTTGGGTTAGACTGAAAAATACTGTTAATTTTCAATCTATTTTTTGGTCAAAAATTGAATTACTAATCATACATTAATTTATATGTCAACTAGGCACCTTTCTCAAAGAATAGGATTGACTACATCAGGGTTGACACCTTAGCCCAAAGCCCATACCCCAGTATTTTGTCATGGGAGCTTATGTGTCAATGCTTTCTGGCTTTCACTCACAATCCGCTACGTAATATTGACAAGAACTAGGGTTGTGTTTTAGCAGATGAGTGGCTAATGGTACTCAGTACAAAATAATTAAGGAAAATAAATGTATGTCTGGGTTACCAGTCCCTTTAAACTAGTTGGTACCTGACAAGACGTGGACAATTTTACAACAGCGAGTCCTTTTTTCATCATTTGTAAGTCTTCCATGACTTGTATCCGCATACTTTCATTGTCATGTTAGGCTGCAGATTTCAGCCCCGACAGCCAGCATTTACATATAAATAAATAAATAAATAAACAAATAAATAAATAAATAAATAAATAAATAAATATATATATATATATATATATATATATATATATATATATATATATATATATGCAGACCAACCTGTTGCTGTCTGGGAAAACTGAATAACAATAGATAAACTGACTGACTCTTCTCCTCTCTCTCTCTCTCTCTCTCTCGTCTCTCTCTCTCTCTCTCTCTCTCTCTCTCTCTCTCCTGTTAAGATAATTGCTTCAATTACACTGACTAGCATTTTTATATTTCATATTTCATCTCTTCTTACCTCCATTCCTATCAGGGCTGAACTTGGACTTAAAGGGCATCAGGAGTGTCACTATTCATCTTAGCAACCTTGAAAACTATGTGTTAGACACTAATAGCTGTCATCTTTGGTTATTTTTATGTTATCCCCTTCCCACTCCTAGCTCCCCTTCAAGTTCCGGTGCCAGTGATGTCTTACCACCATTGCATTCTTTTCCAGATAGTAAGTCATATGTATACCGAAATGAGATATGATAAACCCGTAGTTTATAAAGTTATTAAGTCTACAGGCAGATCCAGCTTATTTCAGGGAAGCCCTTCCCACCCCCTCCACACCCCACCCCCTTTGGTGGCAGTAATGTCATACCTCCACAGTATTCTTTTCTAGATAGTAAGTCATATGTATACAAAGTTTGATTAAAACTGCTCTATGCATTTCAGTTATGCTGGAACATATATACCCACATACACCCATAGACTGATGTTTTGGAAATCTCAGTCTCAGTGGGAAAAGAACGCAGGTTACGAACCACCACATTTTATTTGCGACATGTTTTCCTGTTTCTTCATAACTTTTTCTAACCTAAAAGAGACATTACGTTTTTTTGATGGTTAAAAGATTATACAATCATTATTGGCCGAGAAAGCTGAGTAAAGGTAACAATAAGAGATAGTTGATAAAATCTTTAAAATGATTTACAATAGCATATAAACTACTTAGAATGTAAAACAGAAACATTCCTTGGAGATTGAGAAACCCACTAAAACTTTCACTGTTAAAGCAGCTTCAGATATGGACCGCAAACCCAGTTAAGATACTTTTTCCTATGCAAAGGACCCACAAATTTGATGATCGAGGAGGAAGCCACAGTACTGAATCCAAAACCTTAAGTAATACGTGGGACTCTTGGACGCAAAGACATGGATGAATTCCAGGTGTTCACAAGCCCCCAACCCATATAAACCAATTCTTGTGAATATAAATCTGAGAAGGAAGGGCGGTGTTGGCATCGTTAAAATTAGGCTCCGCCAGAGAGGAAAATAACTTCCACATACAAACAGGAAGCTGAAAAATTAATTTAATTCCCGACATGTTTGCCAAACACAGCTGGAGTGTGCCTGTTCTCTTACACGTCGAATAGTTCTCCTAAATCTGCTTGCTCAACGCTCAAGTTAATCTTGAATAAGAGAGATTAGCCTACCTCCTGTATCTGCTTGAAGAAAGCCTTTTCATAAGCGAAACAATCCCGCGAAAGCGGCATCGAGATTTAAAGCTGAATTCAAAAGCTAACAAGACGGACCGAAGTTTGTGCGCCTTCCTCTTTTGGAAGCTTCACAATTCTCATGAAGTCTAAGGCTAAGCAAGCAATTTAACAGCCTTTCTAAAATGAGTAACACACATATGAATAGCTTAAACGCAAAGTCAACATCGAAAATTAGCTCTCAGCTTTCTGAAAGTCTCTGCATATATCACTTTTACGAGAGAGAGAGAGAGAGAGAGAGAGAGAGAGAGACGATATGCAAGAGTGACCAAGGGGAAAAACCCAGATGAGGAGGAAGGCCCTATCGAATAAGAAGAAAGAAAAATACAACAGGGAGACGATGTCAGCGCCATGTTCATAGAAAGGACAACAAGACAATAAACGACAGAAGGGGGGAAGGGGAAAAACAGAGAACGACGAGAAAGACTGAACAGGAGGAAGGGGAGAAAGAGAGAAGAGAGAGAACGAAATAGGATAAATTCCCCTTTCTCTCTCGTTCAATACTATACCGTACTCGGTTCCCGAGATGACAACACTTATACTCGCCCCCCCTGTTTTTTTTTCATCTGTCCATCCTCCAGTGGTATTTTTGTATGGTAACACTGCGTCCCCCGCCGGGCTTGAAATAGTTACGCTGTGTAAGTTTTAGGTAAATAAAGGATATCTGGTGTACATTTGCAACTGAAAAGTGTTTTAATAATTTACTGTATGCGAATTACACCGTTAATATTCGAAATAGAATATTGTTATTATTGTCGAATGTAAGCTGCCTTTTCGGGGTGGCGAATGGAACAGCCAGACGCAAATTCCATCAAACAGATGCTAAACCAAGTTACGTCATATCGTATCTGGCTGAAACGCACTTTATAAAATTAACAGTACATACTGATATACTTACGTACAATGAAGGTTACGTTGACATCTTGCCGTAGTGAACAGCGGAGAGAAGCAAATTTTCCCGCCACTGCGTCTGGCTGTTCCATTCGCCACCCCGAAAAGGGAGCTTACATTCAACAATAATAACAATAACCTATTTCGAATATTAATGGTGTAATTCGCATACAGTAAATTATTAAAACACTTTTCAGTTGCAAATGTACACCCAAATATCCTTTTATTTACCTAAAACTTACACGTAGCGTAACGCCCGGGACGCAGTGTTACCATACAAAAACCCCACAGCCGGATGGACAGATGAAAAAAAACAGAGTATAGGTTGCCACTTGCTCTCTCTCTCTCTCTCTCTCTCTCTCTCTCTCTCTCTCTCTCTCTACCCAATTCGTACTCTTTAGCTTGTTCTTCCCAATCCTGCTTCTATTTTCCCCTCCCTCCCTTCCTCTCCCAGGAGTCTCTCCAACCGCATCTTCCCTCCGTGGGGATATGACCATAGGCGAATTCTGTCTATCTCGTTGGGTAATTGGGCTTATTTTTGCTGTGTCCACCCGACGATTATTTGTATTCATACAGGAAAATGAATATCCAAGGTAATACCTTAGTATTAAATTAAATAATGTTATGATGTATACATAGCTAACATGCACACAACCACAGAGAGAGAGAGAGAGAGAGAGAGAGAGAGAGAGAGAGAGAGAGAGAGTTACTGGCAAATTAGCCCAAAATATTTCTAAAAGTAATAGTCTACTATTGCATTCCGTCCAGGGAATGTGCATATTCATGACATAATTGTCACCTAGTCTACTCCTGAAGCCTTCCTTTCCCGCTCATTTTCCTATAAGCGCTACTTCAACTACCCTTTCTTAATGACCAATATACTGCTCCAGTATCAGTAAAGTGAAAATGAAACTGAACAAATTCTCTCTATATTTGATGTTTGTTCATTCTAAAAAGGCAATCACTGACGAGCAAAAAGCACCCAGACACCGCATACCCCCGTCTGTGTCACAGATCTCTCTACCACCTACAATGGTTAATTGTCTGGACAAAAGCAAATCTTGCATGTTGAGAGAGACGTAACTTACACTCATGGAACTTCCTCGGCAAAAATAATGATCAAATCTGTTCACCAAATTCTACAACTTTCATGTTGACTGAAAGTTGGGATGATGAAGTGGATATTAATAAGGACGTTGATGAAACAACAGGCTGTGAAGGGTGGTTCACAAGTAACTATACTAACCTGAGCTCTACATACACGGAGAGAAGACCCGCTGAAACAGTGAACAAGATTTTAACAATAAAAAGCATCTGAAATAAGGCTGAGCAATACACACAACGGTCCCTTCTCCCCAAAATCACTTTCCTATTCCTCCCAAAATCTAATCCTAGCGATCCCTTCGCTAATAAGAATCAAACTTCCGGGACCATTCAATGCTTCTATGCTTTCTCATTAATAGAAGCTTCTCCAACAAGCTACTATTTTGGAACGTTATAATACAGGTTCTTCGTTGTAACTGTTTCCTCCAGGACTTTGCTTCAGAATAAAAAACATCCAAGTTTGAATAAGAAGTGGGCTATCTTTATCTGATCCGAAAGCCATGAGTTGAGAACCTTTCTTTTCAGAATTGACCACAACGTTCTCACGGTTTACAATTTGACAACAGAGCTTTCTATGTAAGAAAAATCAATCGGTGTCACCAACTGGGCAGACGAATTTTAATGAAACAGAACCAACTCGACTCAGAATCTCTGAAGAGTAGACTTAGCGTCTTTAAAATATTTCGAATTTTAGTTGACTAATATGTATAAATATAATATGCGCATATATATATATATATATATATATATATATATATATACATATATATATATATATATATATATATATATATATATATATATATATATCACTGTAACAGGGATGTAGCGTCCGTTGCATTTGCCATTAGCAGCAGCAGCAACTGCAAAATGACTAGAAGTTCCAGACATTCGCCAAACTTTCAGAAAACGTTGATGTTCAATACCTAGGGCAGATTAGTTTCGATTATAAATACGAATTTGTCAGAATATTAGTTATGCGAAATAAAATCGTTTGTTGGTTATGCAACTCCTCTCAGATCCAATCCATCCGCCAAGTACAATAGACTTATGAAGGAAGTATCGAACGAGGGAAGGAAAGAACTTTCTCATTCGAAACAAAATGCTCATTTATCGACGAATGCCTGTTTCTGTCCGTTTGTTTGTTTGCATGTATGGTGCTT
Source organism: Macrobrachium nipponense (assembly GCF_015104395.2). Classification (NCBI taxonomy): domain Eukaryota; kingdom Metazoa; phylum Arthropoda; class Malacostraca; order Decapoda; family Palaemonidae; genus Macrobrachium; species Macrobrachium nipponense. Next base: position 29,745,372 of record NC_061089.1, read on the forward strand.
TTACGTTGCATGGAACCAGTGGTTATTCAACAACGGGACCAACGGCTTTACGTGACTTCCGAACCACGTCAAGAGTGAACTTCTATCACCAGAAATACACATCTCTAACCCCTCAGTGGAATCCCAGAGAATCGAACTCACGGCCACCGAGATGGCAGGTCAAGACCACATCAATCACGCCACTGAGGCTCTGTTTCTGTCCGTTTGACTCCAATACTCTTCTTCCTTCGAGCAAACCTTTTACTGTGCTTTACTTTGGCTGGACCTTTGACTCGGCCAAACTACTATATGTAGTTATCTATGGCTTTGGTAACTCCACCAGACATTGAACAGCCTTGGTCGACAGCGGTTAATAAACCTTGATCCGTGCGAACAGTGCTGTTTTCATTTCTGACAAAAGGCAATGCAAAATTCAGTGTCTAGGTATTAAAAGATTAAGGTAAGAATACAAACATACGAGGAGAAGGAACCAAAACCACGAGAGAGAGAGAGAGAGAGAGAGAGAGAGAGAGAGAGAGAGAGAGAGAGAGAGAGAGAGAGAGAATCAATTGTTGTAGAAACTTCATAAACATAAACTAAAACATAGGTAGATAGAGAAAGTGAAATGTCATCAACTCTGAATAATTTTTGATGACTCGACGCTCAACGTACTGCAAGGTAATAAACTAATGACGCTAATGCTTATTCCAGCATCTTCCGAATCATCCAAGCACCATATATCGCTACTTCGTTTGCAGATCACCAACCGATTCCTTTGACATTATACCCGACACAGCAGTTTCTTCGATGCAATCGAGTTTTCTGTGCAGCGTATGATGCGTCGCCAGACGCACGATCCATGGCTAACCTTAACCTTAAATGAAAAAAAAAAAAAAAAAACTAGTCTCAGTAGTTTTTAAGATCTGAAGGCGGTAAAAAATAAGTGCGGACGGACAGACAAAGCCATCTCAATATTTGTCTTTTACAGAAAACTAAAACCGACAATTCTTCTTCTTCTTCTTTGTTTTAATAGGAGATCTGGCTTCTTTTACTGGAGCCAAAGTATTCCCCTGCAAAATCATCCCGACAATTCTTCTTCTTCTTCTTTCCCACCGTTATCGCCTACATTAAGGGGTCGGTTGCCTGATGCGCCTTCTCCACTGCCTTCTGTCAAAGGCATCATCCTCCACCAAACATCTTCTCTCCACATCTTCCTTCACCGACAATTAGTTCGCTCCAAACACCGCAAGTGCCGAGTCCTCTTTCATGGTAAAATGGACTTCTTTTACGGTGAACTGAAGAACCTCCGAATACTACACTTGGGGTCTTGTGGTGATGTTTTACTCCATAATTAAGCAACCACACGGGAACATGATATAATAGATCATATTAAAATACATTTTTAATATTCATAATGAATCGTCGTAACTGATTACAGTATAATTAGTTTCATTATTGCGAACATAATGCAAATAAGGGCTAGAAGCCCAAATCTAATATATAGACATCGATATTCCCTAAAAAAATCTAAAGTATAATGATCAGTTATCGAAGGAGATTTCCCTTATCAATATACAATAACAATTCTAAAGGACTAAAAAACGCCTTTTTTTCTAGAACCCTTAGACATAGTAGAATTCACAAGCTAGTGTGTGTGTGCGTGTGTTAGGGGAAACTATTACGTCCATCCTCTTTCAAAAACCCCTACACATTTCCCTCAGGACATTACCACAATGTCAGAAAAATTCCCGACACGACCTCCCGATCCCTGTTAAGCCCACAGAGGCCGAAGGAATATCAATCCCCGTTTCTCATTCGAGGAAAATCAATGCGGGCTGTCGGGGGCTGAAATCCGCAACCTAATATGACGACGAAAGTATATGCGGATACTACAAGTCACGGGAGACTTACGAATGACGGGAAAAGGCAACTCCGGGGAGAGACACCAACAAACGACGATTGTGTTCTTGGAAGTCTAAGTCGCGTTTTTGTCTGGGATGGGATCTTTCGTTAAAAAATAAATAAATAAATAAATAAAAAATAAAAAAACAAAGAAGGGTCGGAAGACAAGATGGTGAGAGCGACTGAAGAAGAATCAGCAGCGTGGATTTAGATTGCTCTTGCTTCTTTCATCACTCGTTTTAACTCAAGTGGCAAGAACCGAGATCGAATGCCGACACGAGAAAAGCCACAGGCAGCAGCACTTCGAACCGAATGACGAAAACCGGCAAGCAGGGAGTCAAAGATGACAATGACGATGCAGACCGAGAAAATCGGGAAAAGGGGTGTCTCTTTCACCACGCGGCCAGATAATGATTCCTCCTCTTTAAGGTGATTCACCCATCCCATCAACTCTTACTAGCCTTTGTCCTACCTTCTTCCCGCCCAATTTAGGTCAGTTCCTTCCATCTTCTCCGCTGCTCTCCTTCGACAAAAATTCCCTCCACGAAACCCAACTTACGACATACCTACGAAGACAAAAAATAAGACGCTCCACTCAGTGGCAAAAGCTGATAGAGAGAGAGAGAGAGAGAGAGAGAGAGAGAGAGAGAGAGAGAGAGAGAGAGAGAGAGAGAGAGAGCAGAAGGATGAAAGTTGTGGTGGATCACACGCACCGTCTATAATTGAAGCAATGCAAACTGACCTGTTACATAAAATTCTAATCATCCGACATGAACATTGTGGAGGTGAAACGAAAGAATGCATGAGTATTACGTTAGGGAACAACCGAATACGTGAGCACGCTCAACTAATTCTTAATTACAAATATAGGTAAAGTAAAACCCATAACTTTCAACTGATTATCAAACTTGTCAAGAGACTACATTGTACTAAATTGTATCATTACGAATTCAACGCAACGCCCAAGAATAATGCACTCAAGTTTTCATGAATTTTCCTTCTCGCAACTCTCGTTACGCAACTGCCTCCATCATGAAGGTTCACCTGAAATATCTTAATGAAAAGAGAGCAGAGGAAGCTCTCCACGTGCTATATCCTCATCTCAGATTATCAGACAAACGACCAACGGTTTTCAGTTCATTATATATAAACAAGAAATTCTAGTCTCTTTCCTTCCTCCAAACACTTTTGAATTGTACACACTCAATTTCACAACACAATCGTCCCCCTTTCTACATGAGAAAATAATTTTAAAACACGCTGATGCATACTTTCAATTACGATGTCCATTCTACCACGTGCGTATGTTTTCACATTTATCACCTATCAATTGTTTAGGCCACATAGCCTACTCGTACACTAAATAGACAATTTATCTCGACGTGTTTTTTTTTTTTTTTTTTTTTTTTTTTTTTTTTTTTTTTTTTTTTTTTTTTTTTTTTTTTTTTTAAATTCAGTATCCAGCCAAATATACCTTCCACTCAGCCAACCAATGATGCTGAAAGCTTGGTAACAAGGTGATTAACTTGCTGCAGAAAAGTAAGTGTGTGTGTGTGTGTGTGTCAGTGCCAATTTACCCTTCAGTAACAGGAACAAACACGGAATTGGTTACAGGTGAGACATTAATACAAGACTTTATATTCATAAGCTTGTATCTCGCGGAAAATTGCAAATTATCTCGAACTTACAATTTATTCAACGAATATACTACAGATTTTCGTCTTTCATAAGGAGACTCACTCCCTAGGAAAACCTAGAATGCAGTGAGTGCATCGGATGTTTAATATATAGGCCAGAAGGGGACTCAGCATTCAAGATACGACAGAGGGCGTTATAGATTGGATATGAAGGCCGTAGTGTGTGCAGGTGGGGTGGTGGGTTTCTGACGCACCGCTGATGAGTGTTCTGTAAAGGTGAATGAACGCATAATGTTGTGTGAGTGGTTTGTATAGGGTTATCAGTAAATAATATATATATATTATATATATATATATATATATATATATATATATATATATATATATATATATATATATGTATAATATATATGTCATATCACATTTCCGTGATTCATATACATATATCGAGCTACAATGTCCTTTAATATCTAATTCGCTCTACCTCGGAATTAATATATTTTCATATATGCTTAACCGAAGGGGAATTTTTTCTCGATAATAGACTTGCCCGGACCCGGGCGCGAACCCATGGAGCCTTTCAAATCCAGGAACGTCAGTGAAGCTTTTACCTACTACACCACCGCAAGAGGCTAAAAGTTCATGTCGCCTCTCACCCTCATAGACCTTTCGCACTCAGGCAATGGGTTGGTTTGGAGACAACATCAACCCACCTCGACCTCGGTAGCGTTGTAGTGCTTTTGACAACACGTAGCCAATCTATAAGTCATATCACATTTCCGTGATTCATATACATATATCGAGCTACAATGTCCTTTAATATCTAATTCGCTCTACCTCGGAATTGTTTTGTCACTGCTAACGCGTGACTTTATTACACAAAGCTATTAAGCAACAATTATAATTTGAGATCGAATTATCTTTACCTTGAGAATAACTTACACCCATAGGAAATTATAAATGATAGTACTTGTACCCAAAGGACCAGGTTCGAATCCTAGACTGGGCAGAAACACTAACCAATTACAATTCCTCATGGGTTAAGTGTTCATAATATATAGAGCATTCGACATTAAATATTTGAAATTTGAGGCTTCATAATATGTACGTATGTATGTGCAAGAGGCATCAGAAAAAGAAGTCAGATCCGAACAGAGCGCTTTCGTTAGATGTTTATAACATCGTCACCAGTCAGCGTAACTGTAACCGAGTACCGAACCTTCCCTGAAAAAGAGGGACGCCATATTCCATAAACTAACCATAGAATCTTCTTGAAAACAATCTCATTATGTTTCCCACACCCAAATTACGAGTCAATTTCATTAATAGTATGCACTAACTTGTTCTAACCCACCCTAACCTAACCTAACCTACTAGGGGCATGGCAAAAAAACGGGGCTGGAACAATATTATAGTTAAACCAGAATGAAATGAGCTCTCCGATGGGGCTGTTTGGGTCCTCCCGCGCATGTTTAATCTCCGCATATCTGCCAAATCTATAACAACAAAGAGAGATAAAACCATTTCTCCCATTACAGATATCAAATACTATTGTCTTTTTCGTTGCGCAGAATTCTAAGGCAATTACATAGGTTCACAATTTTTTTTTTAAGCAATAACAAGAAACGGAATCAGATTTTATATCTACATGGCATCTGATTTTGGTGCTGTAGCCAATATTTCAAACAGCTCCATAGTCTCATTCGTGCCTGGAAGAATGGTAAAAGGCAAACAAGAAGAAGAAAAACGCCAGATGGTTAACTGTTGAAGAGTATTAAAAAATGAGATCATCCGAGATAATCTGGTCACAAACCTTAACTACATACTTATTACTGAGAACAGAGGAAAGGGTAACTGGTACAAGTATAAAATTTTCCAAACGTGTATAAACCTGAATTTAACCACTTTGCCGATATTTACCAGCAACCTTTTTTCATTGCAAAAATATCGAGCTTAAACACACCTACACTTAAGTTTAAAACACAACCAGCGTTTGGTTTTATAAAACAAGATGCGATGACATTCCTTTTAACGGAGTCGTCGCACGAAACTATGGAGCTGGCTTTGCTCAAGTTTACAGGACGATTTCAAGCTCTGATGTTTACAAATGATGCATCCGCTATCTAGTCAGTTCTCGCAGAATACTGATGCCGTTAGATTCGTTGTTCAACAATTTTCCATTTTGTCCTTCATATTTTTTATCAAAGTTTTACGGGGAATTTCGTGTATGTATGTATGTATGTATGTATGTATGTATGTATGTATGTATGTATGTATGTATTATGTGTATATATATATATATATAATATATAATATATATATATTTATATATATAGATGTACACACATACACTTTTTTACTGTAATAAACAGTATAATATGAAGATAAAAGGCCCATAAATATATGCATTATTTCAATCTGCGGATACTTTCCAGTTAGGCAGTGGGTTTTGGCCGTCAGCCCACAAAAGATCCGATATTTTGTAAAACCTACAAGTGATACAAGTCTTGTGAGCACCTATGAAGTCCAAAGGCGCAGAAACAAAAGCAAACACCGGCGTGCATAAGCGCCCCCTTTTTTCTGCTATAGTAGATTCCCATCAGTCATGCATTTGATGTCAAGGCCAGTCCCTTACGACACTCCTGATTGGCTGTTGATAAGCCAATGACAGGGCTGGAAACTCAGTCTCTCTCGAGAGAGTTCACATAGGCAGGATGTATGTTCCACCTCTCCTAAGGGAAAGAGGATACTTCTTTCCAATGTACCCCTCAGAGGAGGTGGAACATAGATCCTACCCATGTGAACTCTCGAGACAGACTGAGAGGTTCCAGCCCTGTCATTGGCTTATCAACAGCCAATCAGGAGCGTCGTAAGGGACTGGCCAAGACATCAAATGCACGGCTGAAGTGAATCTACTATAGTAGCAGCCATCAATGACTAGCCATTTAACGCTAGTTGCGCCAGCATCGTCTTCTTAAAACTCAGCTGCCCGCCCGTGTTTGACGACGGCAAGAACTAAAATTCCGTTGAAAGCCCAGCATCCTTCTCCCACTTACATACTTGTGATGATGGAGGCACCTACAAGAGACTCTCAAAGGAAGGTTTTCCGAAAGAGCTTTCATTTTCTGCCTGACATAGACACGAAACACGAAGACGAAGCGGGCCAAGACCTCACCTAAGACTTCCTTTCAAAGTGACATTGGGTCATGCCACGTGAATAAAGAGCATCAAACGATTAATGGCTCGTTAACAGGGTCATTCCAGCCACTGGCAAGCGTTTCCTTCAAATGCTCCTCTACCTCAGCCTACCCTGATGCAACGTTATCCTTCGGCATCTAGATACTCCATCCCCTTTAAATGCTTTCCCAATGTTCCACTGGCACATTTAACGGTGCGTGGAAACATCCACCTCATTTCGCCTACCGTCTACAACTTCTCACAACATATAACCGATTCACTACAAGAATATCAGTGGTCATAACCAAGTCAGTCGAACAGCACATAACAAAACATTTTCTTTAAGGTACATGTGTGGGCCTCAGACAACATGCCAACCAACATATACTACATATACCACAGCGCAATTCGTCCAGGACTTTTCGTGAACACAAACAGCAAATTTGTTTCTTAAACCAAACCTTGAAATTCTCCAATAATAATAGCTTGGGTGCTGGTTTACTTTTCAGCAAGCAATCATTCGCATGTTTCATATATATATATATATATATATATATATATATATATATATATATATATATATATGTGTGTGTGTGTGTGTGTGTGTGTGTGTGTGTGTGTGTGTGTGTGAGAGAGAGAGAGAGAGAGAGAGAGAGAGAGAGAGAGAGAGAGAGAGAGAGAGACCCTTAAATCCACGGTAGAAAGGTAAGTGAAAAGGGACTTGCAACAAGTACTTTCGTAGTATATTCTACATTTTCAAGTTCACACTGAATATAAAAGAAGTTGACAGGCATTTCTATACAAAATCAGAAAAAGGGGAGGGTTTACAGTTTTTTAATCTGAGCGCAATGTTCTTTAAGCAAAAGAGATAAGGAAAGAGGACGCAGGATTATGGCTATCTTTAACCTTAAATAAAATAAAACCTACCGAGGCTAGAGGGCTGCAATTTGGTACGTTTGATGATTGGAGGGTGGATGATGCAGCCCCCCTGGCCTCAGTAGTTTAGATAAAGCCGTTTGAATATTTTTCTCTTAAAGAAAACTAAAAATGATACTGTTATCTCGAGCATATTCTTATCCGGCTAAATTCTCTTTTCCAATGATTAACCAGCTGTCCACAACACAATCTGACACATTAATTTCAAGGGGTTTGATAGACACATCGTCTGGTTTTATCAGAGACGTTCTTTATCAGTGTTTTTCTTTATTGCATTATTGTTTTTAAATGCCACATTAACATTAAAGTTTTGAAGCACTCGGAAATATCTTGAAAGTTATTGCTATAGAGTATAGAGTATAGGCAATGCAAGTGTGTGTGTGTGTGTGTGTGTGTTGTGTGTGTGTGTGTGTGTGTGTGTGTCTTTTGTCTTTCACAATGCATCGTCTGGTACAACCTCTGGACAGTCGAACTTCTTCCTTTTATTCCCAATTAAATTTCTTCCATTAGCAATATATCTAAGGCTACCTACATGAAATGGTCTTAAAAACATTAATATGGATATTAATTTCTTAACTTTGCTCTCGTCTTGCGATTAAAAATATAACTAGCAAAAGTTTTACATATAATTTAGCACAAGTTGTATATGCAATTTTGAACAATATAAAAATGCACAAGATAAACAATTTCTGTTAATAGCTCTTGCCCAATAACAGAGTTAGGGCGACGTATCTGGGCGTCGTTTACAGAGTACGCCCTTAGCACTCACTATTCTGTTCCATTTGTTTTATTTATTTGAAGTGAAGCAATTGCTTTAAAATCCAAGCAAAAACATTTGCATGACGTTTTACTCATCAGGCCCCATGTCATTCGAAAATCTATGAATCTTCGGGGAAGAAGGACAGAAAAGTAACACTGAAGCGTACTTTGAGAAATCTGCCTTCTCTCTTTTTTGCATATGTTATCTACAACATGGGCTTCTAATCGCTTGGTGTATGTACATAATTCTCAATTAACGTTTACACTGTCATCTAACAACCATTATTGACGAAACGCGTTACAATACAGACGACTCGATTCACTAAAATGACGAATTTTAGAATCAATTTGTATTTTTCATAGCTAACAAACCTGAGGTCTTAACAATAGGATTTTTGCGCTAGGAAATATCCTATTGTTAAGACCGAAGGTTTGTTCCGCATATGAACAAATTTAAAGTTAGTTCATATTAAGATGATAATAATACTTTAGTTCTATAATAATAGTTATACCAACAACAACAACAACAACAACATAGGTTGACAGTCGCTGAGAGCATTTACGGAAAACGTCTAATGAGTTGGAGTTAGCAAAAGGAGGAAGCAGAGGAAAGGATAAACTGGTCGGCGTCGTTGTGTGGGAGCCTTTCCGCTTCCTTGGACCCTTCTGTTCTCTCTCAATGGACGCGCACAAACAACCCTTCACCTTACTCCGACAATTTTTCTCCGGTGGCATTTTGTCCTTTGTCGACTACCTCTGACCTTACCGTTTAACCTTTCAAATTTAAGCGATCACACGAAAAGATGACTCCACTCTTCCTACATTCCCTATTAGAGCTTATCTTGAAAATCTCTTACGAACACCACATTCTCATTATTTCTCCTTATTGTGACAACCACATACTTTCCTGGATCTTCAGTCTCCCCTCGAATTAGAAGTTCAATGAAGAGCAACAATATTTTGGGCTCGAGACACAAGGCTCATGCACGCGGAAATCTATTTTGAAAAAGAGCACAAGATGACAAATACAAATTATGCATCGTTTCTCAGATGACACAAAAGAATGAGAGAAGGGTGTCAGAGCAACGATTCTCAATCACGAATTCAATCTGGTTTCAAACAATTATATTAATCTCTTAGCACAAATGATTCCTAAATTGCAGAAGGCACTATTGCACAGGTCTTCATATATTCAAAGGAAACATCCCCGTTCCTGTACGTCTTACACAATAGTAAATCAGTGTACTTTAATATGCAAAAGTTCATGCTTTACATATTACAATGAATGTTGCATAAAGAAAGCAGTTGGACAAGTAGGCCAGTACCCCAACGACGACGTCTACCTCACCAGGAATCATCAAATCGGGTCTAGGCGAATTTACCGACAGCAATTCACCGACAACAGTTCATCGATAACAGTTCATCGACATGCTCAGTTTATCGAGTGCACAATTCACCGACAACAATTGATAGAAAATAAAAAAAAAGGTCTTAAACAAAATTCCTTGACTTATAACTGGTGACAAATTCAGATTGCAGCCTTAGTTAATGTTTCATTTCTTATTGGTTGTTTCGGCTTTTAACCTTTTATCTTTGATATATGAAATAATTACTTACTAGTCTTTATTTAGGATATTAGAAAACGATGTAGTTTTTTTTGTATTTATTAAACATGTTTAAAATATACAGTAAATATGTGGCTGGTACAGTCTTGTTAATGATCTTTCCTTTTTTATCTTAGATTAATTGTTGTCGGTGAATTGATCATTCACAAAGTCTGTGAATTGTGCAGTCGATAAATTGAGCATGTCGATGAACTGTTGTCGATGAATTGTTGTCAGTAAATTCGCCGGATCCCCATCAAATCATATCATAGAAAGCATTTCATAGCCATTTTAAGGATGGGGGTGACGACCATGAAAAGGATTACTGCGAAAATGGTGCAATGCCTACAACTCATAACGGGAGTGTTTCCTTGCTAGTTCTACTGCAACCTGTATTGCGGAATAGCACCACCCCCTGTGGAAAGATATGGGAGTAGACCAGTGTGATAAAATCTAAATGTACCAAAGAGCCACGTCAAGCCCTCAACTATTGCTACATAGATCACACCACCACCACTCTCCAACAACGACTGCAAGTTCATCTCAACCAAAAGGTAATAATACTAAATTATGTAGAGGCTCACGACCAGAAACCAACATTATAAGAATTGTTAGAGGTCACAGAGATCATGCATAGCAGAACCCGCAAATATAAATCCACAACGACCTGTTTTAGCCAATCTATATATGGAATATTTTTAAACTATAATAACAAATGCAATAAAAGCTACAGACATGCTGTGATGAGATATGTAGTTAATATGCTAACATTTTGGGATAATAGATGAGGCAATTTCAACTAATTAATTTCAAAATTATATGCATTAGTCCCCAGCATTAAATTTAAAGTTGAATGGGAAACAGACAACAAAATTAACTTTTTTGATGTTTTAATAATTAGAAACACGACAGAATACAAATTTATCATATACAAATTTATCATATACAGAACACCAACCTTTTCACTTACATACATTCACCATTTTAGTTATCATGACATTTCTATCAAGATAGGTGTAGCCAAATATTTATTCATAAGAGCCTTACAGATTTGCTACCCAGATTTCCTGGAAATGAAAATTGAACTAATCCATAAGCAGCTATTATCTTTAAATTGCTCTGACCATATAAATGAAAAAGCAATTTATAAAGCAAACATAATCTTCTACTGTCCCCTCAAAAGAAGACTTGAGACGCCCTACAATAAAATCAAAATCCCACACCCAGATAGGATTAAGACATTGACTCAGACACTTGGAAACTCTAACCCTTTTGCTTTTACCTACCCAAATACCATATCCAAATCCTTGATTAAAACTCGACAAAAGTCAGGCCCAAAAAGACACAGGAGTACACGAAATCCCTTGCCTGGACTGTGACCAATCCAATCATTCCCCCCGAGACTAATACAATATAACTATAAACGTTCAGTAAGGTGTGGCTAACAGCTCAGCTATTTTTAACCAGAATAAACTGGAATTTGTCACGTATAATTTATAGCATCAATTGTGGGTTCAAAAACCAGATGGTAGA